>NC_058134.1:256832079-256889389 GCF_016433145.1 Gracilinanus agilis | reverse complement strand
AGTATGCTTCAGTCTATATTAAAACTTCGTCAGTTCTTTTTGGGAGGAGGTACACCAAGGTAGAATAATAGAAAAAGAAGTCAGGAAGGTCAGGAAAAAATCCTAGATAGAAATGAAGGACTCAACATGGCTGGTCTGGGAACACTTCCTTAAAATGGAATTTGGAGAGAGAGAGAGAGGAGACAAAAGGTAGAAGGGACTGTCCACTGTGAGAAGGTGATTAGTTGAAAATATTATCCTCTGAAATGAAAAGGATGCTGGGTAATTTTGAAAAACAGAGCTCAGTGAAGAATAAATGATAGTTTTCTTCTGTTATATAGAATTTACACCCAAATATGGCACATCTCTCTGGGTCTTACAGTAGATGATAAAAACAATATTTCTTTAAATTTTCTCATGATGTGATTGATAATAGAACATTGATGATTCCCTAAGTATTATTACTCCCTTGGATTCTCCTACACTAAAGATGAAAAACTAAGTTTAATGATTTGCACTTTCTTATTAAACAAGTAGCACTTAAATTACCATTTTGAAACATTACAAAAAAATGATGCATTTCAGACATGTGTTTCATTAAGGCTTTTGAAAACGAAGCATGATTTATAGTGTTGTCATAGCTTAAATATATTGCCAATATAGGGATTCCTAGTGTCTGCCTAAAGTACAGCTTGCCAACCCTGCTGTTTGATCCCACAAGCATAAAGCTTATGAAAACTTTGTTCCTTCCAGGTAATAAATCCAATTTTAATAAAAAATGCTATTCTTTTCAAAGAAAATAATTCCTTTAATATTGACTTCACATATATGTCACAGCTGCATGTACATGTGATTATTTGTAGGAAGTAGACTTAGCCCAACTAACATTTCCTTCCTTTAGAAAAAAAATAGAAAATGGAGTCAGTAATAACTTGTTTTGTAAGACAACCCAAATGTTCAGTTATATCCTTGACTGAATCCAGAATTGAGCCATAGTAATAGAGCCAAAGTATTTTGACTTTTTTTTTTCTCTCCCTTCTGGCTTAGTCTGTTTGATTAGATATTAGCCAAATTGTTCCTTGGATTCTCTCTCAACTTAAATCCAGGAATCTTTTTTAAATTGGCAATAGCACACATTGTAGCAGATTGTATTGGTAAGTCACAAGTATTCCTTGAAATAAGTGGTATGCATTTATTACGTATGTTATACTAAAATATACATGGAAGGAATGTTAGGTTCCAAATAGTACATCACTCTAGGAAAAAGTTTCTTTGAACAGGGAATTTCCTACCTGTCCAATCATTTATAAAAACATGAATATTAAAGGGAGATTGAACAAAGAAAAAACCCTAATGAAATATTTTATTTAAAGGCATTTGTAATACACTTATATTAACTTTAAAATAAAACAAATTTAAATTTGGAAAGAAAATGGAGATCATAGATTTCAAAAGATTCTGATGAACTACTCAGATACTCACCCTCTCAGGATCCTGAAAATCTGCATCAGCAAAGGTCTTGTCAATAGAAAAGAATATATTCCATTAGTGCTTCTTCCGGTGAATTGTGTCTAGGAATGTTACAAACTTTCTTTTCTTCTCCAGCATTCAGGCCCTTTATTTTCCTTTCCTTAAAGCCAGTTAAACATCTAAAACTCTTTTGCTCAATGGTCACAAGTCAAATACCTGAGGAGGTTGTTTATCAAAGAAGTTTCCTGGTTTGATAGTTAAATCTATAGGTTGTTGAGCCCTAAATGAGGCTTGTGAAATACCATATGGAGTGTCTCATTGACTCTGAGAAAAATAAAGATTTCTGTTTTGGAGAAACAAAAGATGGAATTTTTACTACAAAATTTTAATGAATTGTTCTAATAGTGTGGGTCTTATGTGAAAGTGAAGTAGCCCAGTTAGCAACCCAAACCTTTGGAATAAAATCATAAGTTTTAATACCTATTGCAGGACAATTGGCATCTATGAATTTATTTAAGTTTTTTTTGATAACCCTATTTCAACATTTTTGGTTTTCTTTGTAATTATATTATATATATATATATATATGCATTTAAAAATCAGTATTACGAGAAGTGGTCGATATAACAGTTCAGACTGCCATAACACAGAATTGTTTAGAACCTTTGATTTACAAATATATCTGTGACATTGAAAAGGAAGTCACCAAAATATTAGTTATTTTATTTTAAATAGTATCCATTCTCAGGGGAATCTATAAAAGCTTTGTTCTGGGTCTAGAGGACTTCAGGATCATTTGGAAAAGTCTACCAGAGGGAAGAAAACTATATTGATTGTTTTTATGTTACTGTAAACCCTTCATGTAATTTTTGCACTACAATTTCTTGTGAGTCCTTTCTATCCTGCATTGACATTATTTGCATTTGGGTTAAATAAAGGCTGTCTTGTACTGAGTTTTGGCATTGCAAACTGGAGGACTTATCACCATAGTCTAGCACAGTGCCTGGCACATAGTAGGTGCTCAATAAATACTTAATGATTGATTTACATGAGAATTAGAAAACCCACTTTACATATGTCTGTGGAAACTTAGATTTAAGTTTTAGTCCCATATTTTTAGAAGATAAATTGGTAAAGGCAATATCACAGGCTTAGTTATATTTTTTGAGTGGTCCTTCATAATTTTGTTATGATGGTTATGTAAAAATTAAGTCCCTTTTGAGCAACAGAGTTTTTATTCTCCCTAACAACATCTGGTCTAATAATCCTAGTGCAACCAAGGTTAGAACTCCTTCAGCTGAAAGGTTGTAACTCTGCCTTCTAGCGATGTTGCCCCAGACTAGAAATTTAAAGGTGCTAGAGTAGTTAAGATGCTCCTGTACTTCCTTGGACCCTGAATGAAAGGTTCAAATTTGATAACATATGCATACAGGTAAATGGGAGAGAAGCTTGTATAATAAATTTGTGTATATGTTAAAATTAAAATTAAATAGAATCACAGATGTATAGCTGATAGGGACCAAAGAAGTCATCTTGTCTGATTTTCTCATTTTTCAGATGAGGAAACTGAGGTCCCAAGAATTGAAATGATTTGCTCAGCTAGAAACTTCAAAGCTGAAATTCAAACTCAGTTTGGCTAACTTCAAATGGTTTCATTCTCTTATACTGGGCTACCACAGATTTGCCCCCCCCCAAAAAAAAGAGCCCTCTCATTTTAAGCCCTGTTAAGGTGGATTGTTGCTATGAAAAATTAATTAAAATATAGCTAAAGCAATAATAGAATATAGAAATGAGTTGCTATTTAACATTATGACATATCCAGGAATATATCAAGCCCCCACTTTTTTTCATGAAAAATCAAAGGTATTTCTAAAAATCTCAAAAAAGGAGGATATTCATTGGATATTCTTCTTTTCTTTTTTTAAAGGTTGTTATATTTGCAGGGATGACATTTCCAGATAAAACGATTCTGCTTTAGCTTATGATGTGAATTTCTCAATAGCATTTTTTTATCTGAATACTTAGTGTAAAAGAGACACTTCTTAGAACAAGGTGGAATGGGTCAGCTACCTTTTCTTTTAGAGGTTTCCATTATACATGGGCTTTCATTTAACATTTGATTCCTGACAAATACTTTTGGCATCTGGACAAAGAATATATTCATCTAGGTTCCGGAAACTCTGTCTTTAAGAAATAGAGCTGAGAATTCATTAGTCAGTGAACGTTTGGGTTCAGAGTACTTGGATATGTGCCATCATAAGATTTATAGAAGGAATAGAGCAACCTTAAGAGAGCAGACAGGTAAAATTTCTATATGGCTTGGTTGTGGGATAGTCTCCAGGAGGTGTCAAAGTCCCACTTCTGTGTTCTTTTCTCCTCATTTAAATAGTTTCATCTTACACCTCAAATCACTAAGGATATCTTTATTAGCTTGATGATGAAAATTCGGAGAATGACTGTAGTGAAACCTGTATGTGTATTTTCTTTCTGATATTAATTAGTTGTGAAAGCAGTGAGCTCATTCACAAGGAAGCATAGCAGCTTTTTTGTTGTTCAGTTGTATTAAGGCTCGTCTGACTCTTCATGAACCCATTTGGGGTTTTCTTTACAAAGATTCAGGAGTGGTTTGCCATTACTTTCTCCAGCTCATTTCACAAATGAAGAAACTGAGGAAAACGAGGTTAAGTGAATTCCTTGTCCAGTACAGAGTTAGTTAAGTCCCTGAGGTCAGATCTGAACTCAGGCGGATGAGTCTTCTTGAATCTATGTCTATCATTCAATCCATTGTGCCACCTAGCTGCCAACATCAATGGGTAAATCTCTTGAAAAATTTGCTGTGTATAAAAGAATCTTGGGAGGCTGGGAGAAAAGGTGATTGCCATTGCATCATATCCTGATCTTAACTCCTATGCATTCCAGTGTGTGGACTTTGGGAAGAAATTAGGACCTCAAATTAAATCAGATTGAGTATTTTAGAAATCAAAATCTCATAGTAAAAGAATTATTTAATTTAGGCAAAAAAGAGTTCCAGGTGGCCTAAAATGGGAAGCAATGGTCTGGTGCCCTTGTTTCATCATTAAATTCTTGAGTGTCTCTCTTTTCTTTCATCCAAAAATGAAGACTGAATGGGAATTAAGCAGTGTTAATAAGTGATATTTTTTAAATTAACTATTCCTTAAAAACAACTGTATTGGTAGAGCACTGGAAGGAATGACAGAGCATTTCTCATTCAACCTTCTTAATATACAAGTGCAGGAACCAAGACCCAGGGCATTTGATTGACTTGGCTAATATTATACAAGTTGTAAGCATCATTAACAGAATCTGAATTCAGAACCTCTAACTTTGGAATCTGTTTTCACATTACTTTTTAAAAATCCAGGTAAATTGTGGCAGAATTTTGTTCATTTTTAATTTGTTTATATTGAATCTTTAGTGGACTCAATATTTCCCTCTACTGAGGCAGGTCATTGCATCTCATTTTTAGATCCACGCCTTTTCAACCTTTGGATACCTGACTTTGTTTTCCTGTAGTTGAATTCATTCATAGCACTTAGCCCTACCTCCCATTCATTCAGAAAATCATGGCTATTAAATGTTGCTTTTTTGACAAGATATGGTGAATTTATTTTTTGATAATATCATTTGGTACTTATTACATGTGATGTCTTCTAATTCTTTTCTTTAAAAATGAACTCATGGAGTTCTGGTTTGAGGTTTCAAAGTTCTTTAAAAGCCTTTTACTTCTTTCATTTCTTGAAATGAACTCTATTTTCCAACATATTTTTTTAAATTTCCCTGTTATCCAATTTTGCATAGAATAAAATGATCTTGTTCTTATAATCATTTAATGAGTCACTTTGACCAAGTATATCTACCATCTAGTGTCTGACCTAGTGGCGTGCCCCTTTGTACTTTTCTAGGATGGTTCTCAGAAGAGACACTCTGATGCCAGACTTGTACATAGAACTCCCTTTCATTCATCCTTTTCTCCCTCTCTCCTTATCTCTCTCCTTTGTTCTCTCCCTTTCATCTATCTGACTTATCATTTCATTTGTGTCTAGAACTCAATATATCAGTTCCTTTCAATACTTTATCCAATGTGAAATCCATATATCTATCACATTTTAAATCTATCTATCTATCTATCTATCTATCTATCTATCTATCTATCTGTCTGTCTGTCTGTCTGTCTATCCATATCACATCCAAAGTCATCAAGGGCATTGAGCAATCCAGTGATTTTCCCAGAGTAATCCCAACATTATATATGAGAGAGGAAGGACCTGAACCTAAGGCTTTATAACTATAAGCTCATTTCTCTTTTCCATTCTTGTAGCTTACCTTTCTCAATCAATCAAGCAATATAAATATTATATTCTCACTATGCATCAGATACTATGCTAAATAAAAGCAAAAATAATCCTTGCACTTGAGGAGCTTAGGTTTTTAGTGGTGGAGACAATATGTCAGATCTTTACCTGGATTATATGATCTTGTTTTAAAAAATTGCTTTGATACCCATATTCCAATATAATTTCTTTAGTTGGATATACTATGTATTTTATTTTATTGTTTAAAAATATTCTGAGAAGAGTTTTATTGACTTCACCAGACTGCCAGTGGAGTCCCTGACACAAAAAAGGCTAAAAATGCTAGATCAAAATAAAACATCTGATATATGTACAGACTAGATGGAAGGTTAAATTTATAGAGGAAGAACCATAATACTTAGTCTTTAAAATAACCTTCCCCACCATGAAGCTCCCCAATAAAGTCCCAGATTCATGTCTCATATCTTCCAAGTATGACTTTTCCTAAAGAAGCTGACTCCATTGTTATTAGAAGGACTACAAAATCAATACAGCAAATGATCATTATGTTTCCATTTTCAAGACGACACACTCTGTACTTTTTGGATTGCTTTTTTACTTGAAGCAATGACATTTCCGTGGAAAACAGCTCATGTCTTTTGGATGTTTTGCTGATAGTGAGAAGTTATTTCAGATTCCTGGAGAGGTTACGATCACTAAATGGTGGTCCAGTTCATCTCTTGCTCATTGTCAGAAACACTGCACTTGTCATTCTAGTGGCATGTTTCAAGGAATGGAAAAGCATGTGTTGCCTTAAACTAGAATTGATCACAATAGCCAAGTGTGCACCCTGGGCAGCATCGGCTCTATCTCATTATCTCAAACTTTGATTTTTTTCTTGTCATTTTCCACAGCTGAGCACGTGTGCCCAATAATAACAAATAGGCTAATTCAAAATGCTGTCAACCACAGGTAATTTAGCTATCATAAATGGGGTCTGCAGTATTTCTTAGATTGCAGCTGCATGAGAAACTGGCAGGTGTGCTGAAGAAAAGCAATAAACATTAGAATAGAGGAGTCAGAATGGAATTTTCTTTGGTAGAAAAACATTTTTCAATGTAGCTAATTATATTAGCTATACATACACACATGTGTATGTGTGTGTATATACATATACTTTGGATGTGATACCTCTCTATATATCCCATTTTCTATCTATCTATCATCCATTTATCTATCTTTCTATCTATATCATCTATCTATCTTTCTATCATCTGTCTATCTATAATGTATCTTTCTATCATTTATCCATCTATCCATCTATCTATCTATCTATCTATCTATCTATCTATCTATCTATCTATCTATCTATCTATCATCCAAAGTATGTTGGTTTCAAAGAGGAAAGGCAGTATTGGTGGTAAAAGGAAAAAAGCTTAGCATCAGAAGACCCAGGTTTGAGCCTCTGGCTCAGAATTATATGATTGGGTAATCTTGGGCAAGTCTCTTAAGCTTTCTGAGATTCAGCTTACTCATCTTTAAAATGAGGATAATAGTATTTCTTAGCCTATTGTGAAAAAATGATTGATAGACAAATAAAACATTGATTGAACACTTGTTATATGTCAGACCCTTTAATATAAATGGCAAAGTACTTATATAAATGCCTTTCTTACATAGTTTACACAAATTCCCACCTTTTTTTCTGGGACATAACAAAATATTAAACACCAGATGGGATAAATATTGCCCAAAATCTATAGTCTTCCTCTGAGACATATGCTTTTTTTCTCATCTTTTCCTCATGACTCTTTCTTTGGTTGGTAGAGTATTTTATAGAATTGAATGTTGTTGTTCAAGCATTTTGCAGTGTCTAACTCTTTGTGACCCCCATCTGAAATTTTCTTGGCAAAGATACCAGAGTGGTATGCCATTTCTTTCTCCAGCTCATTTTATAGATGAGGAAACCAAGGCAAGCAGAATTTTGTAACTTTCCCAGGGTCACAGAGCTAGTAAATGTCTGAAGCCAGACTGAACTATGGTGTTACTGACTCTGGGACTGGTGCTCTATCTAATGTGATACCTAGCAAAAAGGAGTGATAGCATGATGGGGATATGATAAAATCCATAAAATTAGGCTCACCTCAGTATGTTGAAATGAATCTTCATCAGAAACTTGAATAACAGAAGGGGCAGGTGCCCTCTCTCTTCGCCACACTTTTGCTTCTTCCTGGCCATTTACATGCATGTCATCACTGCTTAGGCCATCACATGTCCATCTTCTCTTTGAACCTTTGACTGTCTCTTCAATGACCTTGGACTCTGATAGGTCTTATCTCTCCTAGATCCAGACATTATTGGATTTCCCTGATATTCTTAATGTATTCGCTGATATCTCTGCCTCTCCCTCTGTAGATACCTTTAAGTTGTTATCTTCTTCCAGAAGAACATAGATTTTTTGAAGGGTAAGGATTTTCCTGCTAATTGCTGGTATACCCAGCTCAGGGCACATAGTAAGTACTTAATAAATGCTCTGTCTATCAGAGTATATGGTGTGTTCAGTGAGGACCTGCTTCTCTGGGGTATGGACTTATGGAGCCCTTTTCTGGACTACTCATCCAATTTTGGGTTCTGTCACCCATCTCTCACTTGGGGAGCCAAGAAACTGTAGTGTGCCCAGTAGTTATACCCCAATAAAACCTTCTCAACAGGTGGAGTTAACCCAAATGAAGAGTAAATGACAGGTCTCAAACACATTGGTGTATTAGGCGAATTTCTACCCCAAGCATGTAAAGACTTACCCAATCATGAAGGTGGCTGAAGCAGGTCTTGTGAAGCTTAGGAAGCTTTATCAGACTTTGATGCTCCCAAAGTCATCCTTGCATGCCAGGTCATGGCCAATCATCCTAATTTTTGTCTTTCTGTTGAACTTTGATGACTTTGGAAGAGAGAGTAAGGCTGAAGCCTTTGTGAATCTCTCACTTAAACTTTGTGAAACTCTCACTGTGAAACTGCCTCACTTAAATCCATATTATGCATATATCAAGACATCTCATGATATCACTGGCCCTCTTCAGAAACAAAGGATGAACAATAACAAGAGCTTATTATTCTACCAAATGTCTATAACATGGGTTGTTTTTCTGACATAATTTTCTATTTCTTGAACATGACATGACTTTCTTCCCACCTCACATGCTTATCTGATTATTTTTAAAACTATTACCATGAATCACTATTTAACAACACATTTTTCATTTATTTTAAAGATATTATCATATAGTACAGGGATTTCTCCCTTTTTCCTCCTTCACCCAACCACGATGGAAACTTTTAGTTTTAACAAAGAAAAGATATGCAATCCAACCAACATAATGACCAAATCTGCCATATGTGATTTTCTATGTGGGTAGCAAGCCCCCTGTTCCCTACCTTGGAGGAGATAATTTATACAATGTGACTCAATTTATTTCTCATATTTAATTGCCAGAATTTTTAGTTCCTCTGAAACAATTTCTATATTATATAAAATCATATACATATGCACATATTTCTTTTCAAGTATGTGTATGTATATTTATACACATACATACTCACACACATTTTTCAAGTATATATATGATAACTTGCATGGGAACATTTTCTAAGGTAAACGGATACACTAATTATTTATTTGGCCTTCAATAATCCATTACATTTTTATAATGTTAAAAATACTGCCTTCATTTTTTTCTGCAAAAACTATAAAAATAGTCAAAAGACTATTCCTACTCTCAAAAAGCTTAAAATCTATTAATCTTCCATTGAAGCAGTGTCTAGATCAAATGAGTTGATAAATATCACTGTTGGAAGTTTAAGTGATATTAAATAAAGAAGCCTAACTATATACAATTTTAAAGGTACAATGAGAAAAAATGGTACTGAGGAAGATATCAAACATAATTTTGAAAAAGGTTCATTCCATTGTGAGGATGAAATGAAAGAGCTGGCAAGAGCTAATGGTTGAGAAGAATAAATCTCTTCCATCCCAAATGTACTTTCTTTTTTTTTTAATCCTTAATTTTTGGTATATTGTCTTATAGGTGGAAGAGTGGTAAGGGTGGGCAATGGGGGTCAACTGACTTGCCCAGGGTCACACAGCTGGGAAGTGGCTGAGGCCGGGTTTGAACCTAGGACCTCCTGTCTCTAGGCCTGACTCTCACTCCACTGAGCTACCCAGCTGCCCTCCAAATGTAGTTTCAACGCTTTTGTAGTCCTGTCCTATAAATGTATTTGCACATTGGCCCTTTCTCAGCAGTCTTATTGAGTCACATGTGATGTGTATCATCTCTGAGTTTAGAAAACAGTGGTTTTGCTTTATATTTATTTGCACAAGTTGGGGAGAGGAATCTATGTTGAAGCTATTTTTATTTCCCACTCTCTTTTCATATATGTGTGTGTATGTATATACATATATTTAATGAGCTGCTAATAGACTTGAGCATTATTGTTTTCTATAACCTGTATTTCATATTTCTCTTTTATGCTATCTTTTGGTTCTCTTGAAAGGAGTGCCTAATCTGTGTAGATTAACTGTTAAGAGTTGTCTAAAATCTAAGCCAACCTAGAGGACCTATAACAATATTGGCTAATGTTTTTGAGTTCTTGTGCCAAAATTGCATCTTCAAACTGCTTGTGAGCCCCCCCCCACAAACATTACCCCCAAAGAGCAGAGGGAGAAAGTGCTTTCTTTGGGTGGCTGGACAGAGGGGCAGGACATGAAAAAAAAGGTCCTCACATGCTGGGAAGAGGGGGAACAGAGTAGCTCATACTCCTTTCCCCAACCCACTCCATTCCCATGCCATCTCAGCACCCATGCCAATACTTTGCCAATACTGATCTATATATTTTAAAGCATTAAGAAGAAATTGGGGGCAGCTGGGTGGCTCAGTGGATCAAGAGTCAGGCCTAGAGATGGGAGGTCTTAGGTTCAGATCTGGCCTCAGACACTTCCTAGCCATGTGACCCTAGGTAAGTCACTTCACCCCCATTGCCTAGCCCTTACCACTTTTCTGCCTTGGAGCCAATACACAGTATTGACTCCAAGATGGAAGGTGAAGGTTTAAAAAAAGAAGAAGAAATTAATTTCAGATGGTGCAGTAATTTCGTTAAGGTGCATTAGCTTTCATTATTACCAATTTATTTTCCAAATTGCAAGACATTTCTAAATCTTCAAGGAAATGTCCTCCTGTGATACACAATAATATGTTTGATCAAAGTCTGGAAATCAAGCTTATAAATGAAAGTCATCAGTTCTAAGAAAGTTTGAATATAGATGTACATTGTTGAACAATGGATAAATAGCACAGCTGAGTCTCTTTCCTGTGCTGCTTAC
Source organism: Gracilinanus agilis (assembly GCF_016433145.1). Classification (NCBI taxonomy): domain Eukaryota; kingdom Metazoa; phylum Chordata; class Mammalia; order Didelphimorphia; family Didelphidae; genus Gracilinanus; species Gracilinanus agilis. Next base: position 256,878,253 of record NC_058134.1, on the reverse strand, counting down.
CAATTAAGTTAGTCACTTAAGCTCTCTAAGATGAATTTGTAAAATACAGATCATAATTTGTTACACCTACCTTATAGGCTTGTTGTACACTAAGTACCTCGCAAATTATTAAGCACTAATATAAATAGGTTGGGAAAAATCATTCTAAAGGCAAAATGTGGGTGTTTGAGAGATGGAGAATGGACAAGCAAGATTTTAAAATAAGGGTTTTAGGTTGTTTGAAGGCTTTCCATTTCTCATGTTTTAGTGAGAGTTGGAACAGCTTAGTGAACTGTGAAGGAATCTAACACTAAGAAAGGCTATTTTTATACAATATGTGGGATGCCTTTTTATCTGTTTCTAGAAACAATGCCTTAACAAAATTCAGTTACTAAAGAGATTTGACAGTGCCTGGGTGTTTTTTACAGGACTTATTCTGAAAGGAGTGTTAGCAAATGAGAGCTGGCAGTGCAATAACTCAAAATCTATGATCCTATGAGACTACATGAGTAATGTCTGAATAATGCCTCTTATACTTATATTATATATGACTTTAATCAAGTCACTTAACACCATTTACCTGAAACAACTCTTTCTATGGTTCATAGAGAGTTCAGTGCAATGAGTTCCTAAATTGTCAAAATCATAAATCCTTGATTATGCTTCCCTTTCCCCAGTATCTTAGCTAGGAATCTTGCCTCATTTCAATGTAAAAAAATGTTCCATTCACCAAGATACCAGCATTCTCTTCACCTCATCTCATACCACCTAGATGCCTTCTGCCACTCTTTCTTCTTTCATCTTTTTACATGAACTAGTTGTCCTTCTCTTTGAAAGAAGGGAGCCTTCTATGGACATTTCACCCATTCCATCACATCTTCTCTCCTAGAATGCCCCTTCTGTCATGTATATTCACACGTTCAGTATCTCCCTATTTAGTTGTCTCCTTATTACTTACAAACAAGCTATTATCTCTCCAATTATCCACAAGCACTCTTTTGGTCCATCTATCTCTTCTGGGTAACATCCTATATATTTGTTCCATTTCCTGGCTAAATACTTTGAGAAGACCTTATAAATTTGTCTCTACTTCATTTCCTGTCACTCCGGTCTTAATTTATTTTTTCTCTGGCTTTATTTTTATTTTTATTTTTTTAAAACCCTTACCTTCTGTTTTGGAGCCAATACTGCGTATTGGCTCCAAGGCAGAAGAGGTGGTAAGGGTAGGCAATGGGGGTTTTCTCTGGCAAAATTTTGACCTCATGGTTCCACTGAAACTTCATCCTCTCCAAAGTTAACAGTGATCTTTTATTTACTCTATCTAATATCCTTTTTCACAACCCTCATTCCTCTTAATTTCTTTGTAACCTTTCACATTAGAAAACATTCTTTTGTCCTTCCTATTCTTTTCTCTTGAACTTTTCATATTACTCTCTCCTGAGCTACATCTATCTACCTCACCATGTCTTCATAGTCTTCTTTACTTAAATATTCATCGAGGTTGTACTTTTTAAGTGTGGACATTACACACACACACACACACACACACACACACACACACACACACACACACTCTATCCCGAACACATTCCCTTTTCCCTCTTATTTCTTCTCTTCATATTCACCTCAGATTCTATTGACTCAATTATGTCTATGACTCTCAACTCTGTTTCTCTAGCTGAAATCTCTCTCCTAACCTTCTATCTTATATTCTTATTGGACATCCCAAACTAAAAGCCACATAGAGCCATTAAACTCAGTCTGTTAAAAAACCAGACACATATTCATTATCTTCTGTCTCTGCCTAACTTCCCTATTACCATGGAAGCCACCATCCTACTATTTGATTCCTCACCTTCATCCCAATAATTTATATTTTTAATAGAGTTCATCATGAGTGGGGTAAAAAAGCCTAAAGGGAGACATTCTAAGCTGACTAAAACAAGTCCTCTTATAGTTTAGGTTTGATATTGGAGTAAAATGAGACACTTATAGGTTATTTAATAGTTTAGAAAAGAAGAGATATGTAGCCATAGTAGAGAATAATATTCAACAATAGTATTCAGGAATTCAACATAGAGAATTATATTCAACAATATATCATATGTATCAAGTGTACGTGTGTGTATGTGTGTGTCAGAGAGAGAGGAAAAATTCTTTTTAGGTCACTTGTAGCTCAGTCACAGTCGGAGGTTTGGAATTTCAATATCATGGCATTTCTCTATTATGTTAAGGTGACAAAGATTGAAATCACAGGACCTAGTTATATGGAGAAATATGTTTAATTTTCCTCTAGCTTATGCACAGATATAAAATATTTCATGCAGTGAAATTTTAATATAAATGCACACATCTAACATTTATATAATACTTTAAAGTTTACAAGACACTAAATATCCATGATTTTATTTCATATTTCGCCATTATAACAACTCTATGAGGAAGATATTCTATTTGTTATGGTCTATTATTATTAACTACATATTATTATTTTTGTTTTATAAATGAGGAAACTGAAATTTAGAGAATCCCAAAGCTAGTAAGTTTCAGAGACAGGGTTTGAAGGTCCTCCTGACTCCAGGACCAGCAACTCTATCCACTCCCCAATATGTAATTGTATCTCTCTAACAATAATTTGTCCTCTGAAAAAGAAAGTAATTACAATGTTGTTTATTCACAGTGCATATAAGTTATCACAAAGCACGGGGGAAGATGAAACCCCAAAGATCGTGCTTGTAGAGACATAATTCTTTTAACTTCATTAGAAGTGATGGATTTGTTATATTAGTCAGTGCTTCTGTGTATGGGACTGTACACAACTACTTGATAGGAAGTGAAAAGTTCCATATCATATTTATTTTTCAAGTTAATAATAAAAATACACTTAGGATGATAGGGAAATTGGTGATTTATTTAATGGCACTTAAATATTTAAAAACAAAAAAACCCTATTCTCCACTGTGTTCATATGGTCTAGTTAGAAACCAAATACTTGCTAATGCGTCAGAGGTAAAAACAAAACAAAACTAAATGAAAAAGTAAGATAACTACAAAAACTATACTTCTCTTATTAATGAATTATGACCCTTTATGTATGAACTGTTAGGTTGAGCAAATTTCATCTTCCTTCCCTTCCCTTCCTGAAACACAGTACCTATGATTTTTATTTGTATAGGGAACTTCTGGTCAGGAAACTTGCTTCACTAATGATGATCAGTCTTTATTCACTAAAAGTTTAGAGCAGTGTAGACAAGTCGCCAACATTTATTAGTGGAGAGAGTTCTTTCTAGCATGGAATTGCAGCCCAGACCTCCTTCTTTGGTATTGTCATTAACATCATTGGGAATGAACTAGTGAAAAATCACTTATTAATACGAAGTGCCAAGAAATATGTTATGTTGCTGAGGATATAACTAGACAAAGATACTCCCTATTTTCAAAGACCAATTCATTTTTAGAAATTGTACATTTAATTTTACATTTAATATCCCTCCAAATTTTGACAAGTTGATGGATAACATGAGAAAAATGTTTTTTTAATGTACTTCCTAATGCATATCTTGGTGGTTTTATTAATTACATAATTACTGTACTCTCTAGTTAAAGACTAGGCAAGTCATCCAGTCTGATAATGCTTCTTCCATCAATTGAACCACAAGTATGTATTAAGCATGAGGTACCTTCTAGTTATTGTTCTGGTTTCTGGGGATATAAGAATAAAACATGCAGAACAGAAAGAAGGCTGATTTGGCCTTATTGCTGATTGTATGACAGGAAGAAAAATGGAATAAAGTTGGTAATATAGTTGAGATTCAGGATGAAAAATTCTTTAAAAGTTAAACAAAAAAAGTATATTCTATTTTATAAAGCAATAGGAAATCATTGACATTTATTGATCTGGGAAGTGACTTGATTATCTCCATATTTAAGGAAAATCACTTTGGTAGCAGAATGGAATAAAATTAGGAGAGACTTGAGACTGGAAGAACAATTAAGAGACTGTTGCAATAATTTAAGTGAGATGTGATAAGGGCCTAAATTTAGGCAGTAGCTCTATTAGTAGAGAGAAGGGATGGAATATTGGAGATGATGTGAAAATACGACAGAATTAGCAAAATCTGGCAACTGGTGAAATAGCTGAAGGAAGAAAATGAGGAGTCTAGGATAATACCAAGAATATTTTTACATGACTGAACTATTTCTTTTTCTTATCATACATGTTCTTCATATTTTTGAAAACTATTTATGCAGAAATTATCATAGATCACAAGCCTGCTCATGTAGACCATATTTGTCTTTGCCCTTTATGTCAGTTGCATTTGATTATGCTTGAAGTTAGCAGTATGTTTTAAAAGGTCAAGTGGTGTTGCCATTGTCTCCAGTGTTGTCTTACCATCATTATCCTTTTTAGTTTGCTATTAATTTTGACTCCTGTTCTAACTAGTTGGTGCACAGAGATAGCAGATTCAAAATGATAAAGTAAACATTTGTCTTCTGTCTGTTGAAATGAATCTATTCTAAAAAAATGTTCTTTGGGGTTTATTCAGCTGCATGCCTTTTAATCTCTTTCTTAAAGGCATATTCATGACATGGGGGTCTATGAGTTTTCTGAGAATTCCAGGAGCCTTTGTTCCATATCTTTATAGATTCTGAATCATATCTCCAGGTAATTATAGCTTTTGATATGGAAGGGATCTTCAAGGTAATGAAATCCAGCCCTCTTATTTTACAAAAAAAAAAAAAAAGAGAGAGAATACAAAGAAATTAGTCAATATAGTCATATAGGTAGTAAATATCTGGGGAGGAATTTGAACCCAGATCTTCTAGATTCTTCATCTTTTCTCTATCCACTATACCTAGCTTTACATAAGTTTAATCTTTCTTTACCATGTCTAGCACTGCAATGAACTCACTATATTGCAATGATTTATATTTTCCCCCTTGTATTCATTTTTGTATTTATTTTATTTTATTTTTTAAGATTTATATATTTTATTTTTTTAGAAAAATTTTCCATAGTTACATGATTCATGTTTTTACCTTCCCCTTCACCTCCTTTCACTCCCATGTCCACATCAACCCATGTGTTCAATCAGTTGTTTTTCTTCTGTGTTTCCTCTCCTGTAGTTCTTCTTCTGAATGTGGGAAGCGTTCTTTTCCATAGATCTCTCAGAATTGTCCTGGGTCATGCAACGATTTATATTGACTGAGCAGCTTATCCAGTTCATGAATTCTTCTTAACAAAAATCCTTCTCAATTAATGCTGGCACATGAACTGTCCTTATATTAATGTTGATCTGTGTTCTTGCTCATAGTGTGTTATTTCAAGGTAATATGACCAAGTGCCCCATGAACTAATGTGTTTTATTACCTTTGGAAGTATGTTAGAACCAGCTTCACATTTGGTATGCCAGAAGAAAACATGAGAGCCAATCTTCCATTTACCAGCAAAGTCTTTGCCTTGTGATTTGGATGTGGTTCAGTTAATATGAATAGTATCTCTACTCATTTTAGTTGGACAGAGATTTCACATTGAAATTTCCAGTGGTTAAACATGTTTGTAGTCAACCAAAAGAGTCTGGTGAAAAAGACAAGGCACTGGACTTATAGTTAGGGACATTTGTGTTCAAATGAATCAATCATCAAGTTTTAATTAAGCACTTTGTTCCAGATACTGTGCTAGGTGCTGACAATACAAGTTCAAAGAATGAAAAAATCCCTACTTGCAATAAGATTATTTTCTAATGGGGAAATACAAGAAGTATATATGAAATTATATACAGAATAAATATAAAGTTAAAAATATAGATCTATTGAAAGTAGTTAAAATACAAAGTAATCTGAGAGACTGGGGTCTCCAGCAACTGAATCAATTAGGAAAAGATTCATATCAAAGATATTGCCCTATCTACATCTTAGAAAAAGAAAGAGATAGGATTCCATTATGAATGACTTCCATTGTAAGGCAGTGGTTTCAAGAAATGGAGTATCACGTGAGAAAGTAGTCATTGGTGAGGCCATTTTGGCTGGCTGTCGGAGTGAAAGCAATGTCCAGTGTCCGGGAAGACAGTTCAGGATCAAAATTTTCAAGAATTTGATGATTTTACAAGCCAAAAATCAGGGTTTATATTATATGCTAGAGCAGTGATTCCCAAAGTGGGTGCTACCGCCCCCTGGTGGGTGTTGCAGCGATCCAGGAGAGCGGTGATGGTCACAGGTACATTTATCTTTCCTATTAATTGCTATTAAAATTAAAAAAAATTAATTTCCAGGGGGGGTAAGTAATATTTTTTCTGAAAGGGGGGCAGTAGGCCAAAAAAGTTTGGGAACCACTGTCCTAGAGTAACAAAAAACTATTGCAATTAGTTGAGGAGATTCACATGATCTGAACTGTATAGGATATCCCGGCACGTGGTGATATTTGAAACAGGGAGACTAATTAGTATTGTTATATTAATGAAGTCTAGAAGTGATGAGAGCCTCAGATGTTCACTATCCATATGACTCCAGGCAAATTTCCTAAACTCCATATATTTCACTTTCTTCATCAAGTAAAACTCTGAAAGATATAAGAACTCTGATCAATGGTAATGACCAACAAGGCATGATTCCAGGATTGAGGATGAAGAAGGGTGATAGATTCCCTATGCTAAATGAGGTATATTTTTTGGGTAATGCCACTGTGGGAATTTGTTTTGCTTGATGAAGAATATTTGATTCAAGTTTTCCTCTTTTTTTTCCAACTGTGTGGGTGCAGAGAGGTGGATTGAATGTTAAAACCCATTATTAAAAAAAAACAGTCAAACAAAGGGTGGGGCTGATATATTCTTTTTTATGTTTCAAGAATTTTTGATGCCAAAATGATGGCATAAGTCCTATTCTGAGGTCTCATCATGGTTTGAGGGTGAACTTGGACTCCTGAACAGTATTTAATATGGTACAACATCAGAAAATTTTGAATCATCTAGGAAGGAATAACATATCTTCCATAGTTCTCTGAGGACTATCTAAATTCAGAAAAGTTCATTCTTGGGAACCTGGTGCAAAGCAAGGAAACTTGGTAAGATAGCATGTTTTTCTTATTTGTTCTTCAGCTGATTCTCCACTTGTAACTATTTGCGTGTAATGAAGCCCAACATCTGATGCCATTTCTCTAGATATTTAGAGCTATGAAAAGAATAAAATTGGATTTCCCATTATTACCACAAGGTCTGATCATGTAACCTCATAGCTGTGTACTAGAATCAATTCTAACCAGGTTGTGAGCCCATGAACTTCTGAAATCAGTATTTTTTTAACTTTACAGATTTACAAATTAGGGCTCAATTTATTGCTTGCTTGATTTTCTATGCTTAAGAAAATGTCAGTGATGCAGATTAATCTTTTTTTAAGTTAAAAGAATTAGTTTAGTATTTCTTTCCATTCTTTTCTTTTTAAATTTTCACTTCCTAATTTTCCTCCCATTCATTCCTTCCCAAACTCACTGAGAAGGCAAACAATATGTTATCAATTACACAGCTGAAATCATATAAGATGTATTCCATATTCACCATATTTCCAAACAAAGCAAGAAAAATAAGGTGGGAAAATTATGTATATATTAATTTGCACTCAAAGTAGATCTGTTATCTTTTTAGAGGAGGATATATTTTTTTCATCATAAATCCCTTTGGAATTTTGTCTTCAATTCTTTAATTTATCAGAATATCTAAGTCTTTAACAATTGATCATCATTACAACATAATACCAGTAAATCTTAAAAGTCTGTGATTATACATTTTCCCCTTTGAACTCAGTTGTTAAATATTTACCAAATTACCTAAGTTTTGCTCTATATACAATACTTGAGCTCATTAAAAATTCTTTAGAAGACTTAGGAAATGAAATTATCTTCAGACCAGAGATCTGGTGACTGGAAGATAATAATAATAAATAACATTTAAGTTTAAAGTTTGCAAAGCGATTTACACCCATCCATTCATTCTTAGAACATCCCTGAACTTCCCTAGTCAGTAATTCATGCCAATTTCTATAAAATATAAAATCCTATTTTAATTTTTGAAGCTCTTCTTAGCCTGTCTCTTTCTTACTTTTCTAGTCATCTTAATACTTGATTCCAGATAATCTAGGGATAGCTATATTGGCCTGCTAATATATAATTTTCACCCATGCCTCTCTGTCTTTAAATTAGTTGTCCCTCATGCTTGTAATGCTCTTCTTCCTCTCTTCTGCCTCTTACCTTCATATACAATTTGACTCAAACCTCATCTCTTTTGAAGATACTATTCATAGTCCCTCATCCTCCCATGCCTATCCCCAAGATCATTTTCAATTTATCTCATAGATACTTTGTCTTTCTCCTTGTTAGATTGTAAACTCCCTGAGGGTAGAATTCTTTTTTATCCTTTTTCTTTTTATCTGTAGCACTTAGTATCTGGCACCTCGTAGTCCTTTAATAAGTATTTGTTCACTTACTGGAAGATTGAAAATATCTTTAAACCATGGTATTTATGTAAAGCACAATTTGGGACGTTTCAATCAATTAGTAAGCATTTATTAAGCACCTACTGTGTACTATTTTAAGCGTCAGTCAACGAGTATCCTCATTTTCCCTTACAAATTTCCAGAAGATGAAGGTGTAATGGAGACAAATATAAATGCCCATTTTGGTTTTAGAAATACAAACTACATTATCCTGCTAGGTGTTTTACCAAGCAGTATAATAATAAAAACTGCAGGGAATCAAGGTAATAAAATCTCTTCATCAGTTTGCAAAATATGGAGACTCTAGAGAGGAAAAAGCATCAGAGCACTCAGCAGAAAATCATGCACTTAAGAAAAAATATAAACTTTAACCTACCTCTTTTCTTAATATTTTCCATTTTCTAGTCCTCTTTGTTTTTTAAATATATTTAATTTTTCTCCAATTAACATGTAAAAGTAATTTTTAAGAATTATTTTTTAAAAATTTCAAATCCTGAAATCTCTCCACCCTTCATTCCCTCTTCACTAAGACAGCAACTAATCTGACATAAATTGTACATGTGCAATCATGTAAAACATTTTTCTATATTGGTCCTTTTGTGGAAAAAAATGTTGACCTCATTTTGAAAATAGCATATAGGAAAAACACCTCTGAAAACAATAAAGGAATTTGAAAGTGCTGATATTTTTAAAAATCTGTACCATACTTTGACTTTGCTAACAAAATCTGTCATTCCATTTGTTTGGGATTACCTACAACTGATCATTTCAAATAAATTGAAAGACAATAGTGAAGAAGCATGTTACAATGGAAAGAATGTTAGATTTTTGGCAAGAAGGCCCTGGTTCCAGTTCTACTAATAACATTTAATACATGCAGGACCCAGGCAAATCATTTTACCTTAATATGCCTCAGTTTCCTAATCTATAAAATGGGTAGTTTGGGACAATGAATCTCTGAGTCTTTTCATTTTAAATTTGTTATTTTATGATACCTTGCCCTCCAAACTATCAATACTTCAGAATTAAGTTTCTGCCTAATAATACCTTAGGTGATATTAATAGTGTGTAGCTATGTATTTTTCCACTCAATTTATTATACAATTTATTAAATACCCTGTCTATACTAAAATCTTTCCTAATCACTAGGGATTCAAAAGTAAAACTGAAACAGCTCTTGCTTTTAAGGCAATTACATTTTACTGGAATATTTCCAGTATCAATCATAATATTTCTGAATTGATTTTTCTTCAGAGTATATCGAGGCAGTCAATTAGTCTCCCCCAATTTTTTAAGATCTTTCTAAGTGTTAGCCACTGTGCTAAGTGTTGGAGAGTCAAAGAAAGGTAGAAACAATACTTACCCTTGAGCAGTTCACAATCTAAAGACAGACATTGTTTAATAAATGTGTACATATGAAATATATGCAGTATTAATAGACAGCAGTATCAGTGAGAAGGAAAGGAATAAGCAGGAGCAGATGGAGATGGACTGGGAAGTCTCCTGTAGAAAGTAGGACCTGAGTCAAGTCTTAGAAGAAACTAGGGAAACTAGTCGTAGGAAAGAAAACATCTCAGCACAAGAGAAAATGAATAGAATTGGAATATGGAATTTCACTCAATATGATCTTGCCCTAGTTCAAAGGCTTATTCCTTATTTGCCCATATAGATGATGACATTATAATGAAAGGTTACACTTTCCTTAAAAGCAGGGACTCCTTTATTTGTGTCTTATCTCAACACCTGTTCCAATTCTTGATATGTAGTTGGTGTTTGTTGATAGATGTGTTCACAAGTGCTCAGAAAAAGAGAGAGAGAATTTAAGGAACAGAGACAATTCCAATCACCATTGCATTCTGTGAGCAAATGGCTAAAGTGATACCAATCAGTTTATTAATTAGCAACCATTGACGAGCACTCTATCATACACAGGTCCAAGGTATACAAACATATCAAATGAACGAATTCATGTTCTCTAGGAGTTTATAGTCAATGAAAGCATTCACAGGAAACATGAATCTATCTCATATTTCTCAACACTGGGGAAGGGGGAGAGATAATGTCAGAGAAGAGTAGGAGAAGAGAAAAAATATCACTCATTCCTCCTCCCCTTCAAGTACATCCTTCCCCACTCAGCCCAGCCTACTGAGACCACGAGAGCCAGCCTTTATTCAGAAGTTATTTATCTAGCAGAGAAGGAATAAATTTGATGTTATGTGATTTTTACTTTACTTGCCAACTTTGGCAACCAATTCCATGTAAAATGCACCTCCAAAGTATAAATCCCTGATAGTATGTCTGCCATGTTTCCCACATTCTCTCCTTTTCCTTAGCTATTCCAGAACCCTCTATATAAATACCAACACTCAGCATCAGGCACTGTTATTTTTTCCTAGAAAATGGTAAGTGGCCATTTTGGAAGAGTGCCAACATGGAGTCGTTGCAAGTTTTCAATGTTACTTGTGCCATCTGTTCTCCCATGGAGGGTTGCAAATTTCTTGGCACATAGCCACTCTGCCTCTGAACTGTCTTTCACCCCCTTGCTAGAAGTGTTCACACAGAGCAGTAGCTCATTTGATGAAAAATATACTAATCCAAGGCCCCACCTAACCTTAAAGTGGAACAGTTCGAAATGTACTTATAGGAGGCTCCTGGTGATATTTGTTTACAATATTAATTATTATTTTTCTCAATATTTTCTCTTATGACTATGACATTATTTTTTTCATATGATTTTAAAACATTTCAATGCAAACTTTGTTCACATTTTGACATTTTTGATGTTTTTAGCAGTGTCTCACACTGATAAGGATTCTAGGACCACAGAAACTAAGGGCCAGGAAGGTTACAGGATCATGATTTTTAAGCTAAAATGGATTATTATATTAAAGTCCTTTAAACAGAGATTCCTCATCTTAAGATGAAAAAAATGGAGACACACAGAAGAAAAGTAAGTTGACTAAGATCACAAAAGTAGTTAGGATATGTAAAATTGAACCCAATTTGAACTCCTGATTTGAAATACTCAATGTCATCATTTGAATGGTAAAAGTAAGACAAGACAGAGAAGATTTAGATTTAAAATCCTGTAGCTAGGTGAATAAGCTGCATTTAAACTATTTTATTTCTTGCACACAATTTTCCCTTTTCACTCAGCCTTGAAATGATAGTATAATTTGGGGCTTCCATCATTTTAAAAGATGTGGCTCATGTTGATACTATTTTGACTGATAATAGAAACTGCTAATGTGTGTATCTAGTTGAATCTGGAAAAATGCATTATTAAATCTTTCAATTTTGAGTTAGAACCAGAAAATCATAGACTCTGAGGGGATGAAAGTGGGAAATAACAATTTTATCTCCTTCCTTTTAAAGAAAAAAAGATTGATACTTTAAGAGTTTGTGACTTTTCCAAGGTTTAAAACTTTGGATTTTTATCTAGGTCTTCTAACTATAAATCTAGCACTCTTTCCATTATGCAATGGTATTATTTGTTTAATGAAATAAAAGATATTTGAGTTGAACATACTTTAAAATGATCTTTGGCTCCATCCTGCATATATGCAACATATTAAAATGAACTCCTCTAAAAGGTGTCTCTCTCCTGAATTAAGCTTCATTATTTCCAGCAATATTTAATCAAGTAGATTTCCATATAAAATGATTGTTCTTTTATCTGTCTTGTCTTATTAGACCATGCATTCAGGTTTGGTGGAAACATAATTAAAAATAGATGCTTTTTATCTGCTTCAGACAAAAATAAACTATAAAAATACTTATGAACAGACAATATATCTTGACGTAATTTCTCTTATCTCATATAGCTAAAGTTATTCCTGAAATATCCTTTTATTAATCAGGCCCTTTTCATGTTTGGCTTGTCTCACTAGGTTTATCTAATACCTCAGTAGAATAACTGTAATATTTCATTATTTGTTTTTCAAAGAAATAAAATTGGAGTGAATAGGTCCTTGTTTAGATTTGATAACCTATTCAGCTTGCACAAAAGCATATAATGGCAATACCTAAATTTTTTTAATGTTTTATAAGTTTAAAGTAGTCATTTTTCCTTGCTAACAAATTTGTGGTATGAATAGAGAATACGTATTTAAATTCTTAAGGCAATATCTTGATTGATCCTTCTTGTTCAAAGTTAATGAAAGCCATTACTTTATCTTCAAGCATCCTGTGTTTATTATACAAAAGCTACCCCAAGCCATTATTTATCCAAATATTGGTGTCCTCCTTCCCTAACTATCCTGATCGTTTTTTGAGATGTGTATAGAAATACATATCTTTATCTTTCTGATACATCTATATATCCATATCTCCATATATTTATATCTAGCTGAAAAAAAAAGAGGTGATATAACTGTTACTTAATCACTGCTGGGAAAAAGTAACTCTTTCATTACACTTTGGCTAACAACCTTCTAAGGGATTCCATTCTTTCTTGTATTGCATTGAAAAATGCTTCTCTCCAACTTCTTTCCAGTAGACCTAGATGTGTTTTCTTGGAACCAGGAGAATATGTCTTATCCTTCTACACAACAGCCCTTTAAGTATTTGAAGACAGTGATCATTTCCTACGATCCACTCCGGCAAGCTTTTCTCTTCTTCACAGTGAACACTCCCAGTTCCTTTAACTATATCAGTTATACCAATGGTCATTTGTAGGAAGATTTTAAATAAAAATTTCAATTTCTAATGGTTATCCATGAAAGACATGTCAATAAAAATATTTCTAAAGCTAAAAAATTTGGGAATTAAAATTTCTAAGTAATAAATTAGGCCATAATTATTTAATGAAATATCAATTTTAAGTTAATTGTTGTTGTTAATTGCTATCTTTTTTCAAAGAATAGAGACCTAGTAAAGGGAAACAAATATACAAGCATTTGGATGTTCCCCCCCTTGCATGGAAAAATTTTCTCTGGGAAATGCTGAATAAATCTATTTTGAAATACACATGACATGCCTTTCTATCAATGACCCTGAAGTAATGTAGGATTTACACTTCAGTGACTCCTATACTTGCATTTGACAGATTATGAATTACCCTTGCTGACTAAAGAAAAATACAGTGTCATTCATTTTGTGTTCTTTTAGTTTGGTGATAAGACTAAGTCAAAGGTATGGTTTTTGTGAAATTTTAACCAAAATCTAAGACCTAACCAGTTAGCTTTTCTCACACTTGTTATAGTTTCCAATAAAACACTGATATAATAACACCAGATGTGATTGTGTAACTATCTCTAAAAAGGGTAATGTATCATACATATGAGTAACATGTAGCATCCTGCAATAAATGACTTTAAATAATGAGTGTTGACAAAAATATACCAAAGATGAGAATGCCAATATGGGTGACAGTTGAATGTTGTTCAGATAGCTTTGATTTGGTTTAATAAAAGGATACTTAATTTGTTTTATTTTCTTTAAAAAATACTGAAGAACAGAGAAAAAAGTTTTGCACTGGAAGAGTTTTAAAGATGAATGATTGCTTCCTGTTCCATTCAAAAGGTTTCTTTTTTATTTATAGAAAAGGTAAAATGCTCAAATTTATATTAAGAGAATAGTAGATTTAGAAGTGAACAAGATCTTTAGACATATCTAATTCAGTTTATTCATTTTACAAGTGATGAAATGGCATCCCACAAACATTAAATGACTTGTCCAGGGACACACATCTATACTGTGCTATTCCTAGGATTTAAACTCAAGTTCTCTTTCACCTTTGAGCTTAGAATGTTTTCTATGATATCATATGAAACATACAAATTCTCCTGGTGAGTATAGTAAGAATGATCTTTTGCATCAGGTTTTGCTTCTCTTGGGTGAAGTTGAGCATGTAAGTAACTTAATATCTTCAACCTCAGTTTCCTTATTTACAAAATGAAGTGGTTGCAGGAGATTGTCACCATAACATTTAGCATGTTTACCTGGCAAGTAGTAAATGCTTGATGACTTACTGGTTGTTGATCACTAACATACTTTAACAAAACATTTTAAACCTTCACTTTCTCTCTTGGTAACAACTACAAGACAGAAGGGAAAGGCTAGACAAATAGGGATGAAGGATTTTCCCAAGGTCACACAGAAAGAAGTGGGCTGAGACCAAATTTGGGCCCAAATCCTCCTGGTGCCAGGCTTGACTCTCCATCTATTATACCCCATCACTGCTCCTTTTAAAATATGTATAACTTGAACACCTATTAGTATATAACTGAGAATTGCAAAGTGGGGTACCTTATTTATAATCTAAAAGAAAAATATGAGAATTCAGTAATATCCATCAGGTCTCCAAACAAACCTTTACCAAAAATTGGATCTGTTTCTTTTCATGGATCTGTCAGGATCATTAGACATTTTTACAATTCGAGGTAAAGCAGTGACCATGTATGTCCATTTCACCACTAAGATTCCCTATCTTTTTTCCACTCCCATTTCATAAATATAATTTCCAGATAACTAATGAACTCACTTTCTCTCTCTCTCTCTCTCTCTCTGGTTCTGGTAACTGTCTGGTATTCAATATTAAAGCCAAAAATGGGAATAAATGATCTTATATCTTCTTGTAATATTTTATTATGCTTCAGGTACATAACATGATGGTCAAAAGAATAGTCACATCCTGACATATATTTCCTAAGAAACCAGTGAAGATCTTTATCTACCATTATGTATTTCTCTTTTATACCTTGATTGGTATTGATATTCAAAGATGATCGGCATAATTTTCTTTCTGGTTCCGTATATCAAAAAAATATATGGAGACAGTGCCTTGTTAGAACAAAGTGTTAAATTTTTCTTTTACTGTAGTAGTCAAATGCTTTCTTTAGGGTCAAAATATCGATATATTTTGAGGTCAGGTTTGAATTCTTAAAATGGCACATATTTTCTCTTTAATCTTATCCTTTCTTCTTATTTGAAATTGATTTTAATCTTTGCTATGACCAATCAGTGACTTCATTAAAGAAATAACAGATTCCAAAATGACTTCCAAAATAAAAATGTCATTTCTTATTTGTTTAGACATAGTCACTTTTGTTCTTTTCTTTTTTTTGAATATTATTGACATAATAAATCATGCTTCCTTGATTTCTTAAATTTACATGTAAGCATATGTAATAAATCAAGAAGCCTTTTGATTCTTTCATTATTCCTAAATCATATTTTCAATATTCTTCATCTTCACCTGTTCTTACCTGTGGTTTTGGGCCACTAAATATGAAATTGAATAATTAGTTGATTTTCAGAATTTTGTTGAATTTTTTTAGACTAGCTACTTATCTTTTATTTATTTTACATAGATACAATTTTTAAAAATCATTTTCTGACATTTTGTGATCCATATTTTCTCCCTCCTTTATTCCCTCCCATTCCTCTGTCCCTTCCCCAAAATGGCAGGTAAATGTGATATATAAATATATCACATACAGTGTATATTTCTATGTTTATTTTGTTGCACAAAAAGATGCATATCACTTACACTAGAGAAAAATCTATGGAGAAAATAAAGTGAAGATTGGTATGCTCAGCCTACATTCAGACTCCATCAGTTTTATAGCAGTGGATAGCCATTTTCTCATGAGTCCCTTGGGGTTGTCCTGGATAATTTCATTACTGATAATAATTAATTCACTCACAGTTATTCCTTATACATTGTTACTGCTATGAATTCTTTGATTTATATCTAACTCCTGAAAATATAGATCAAAAATTCAATCTCTCACCATCTACTTATACTCCAAGTTTGTTTCCTAGAACTCAGCTATCTCTTCCTCTCAGAATTCCAAGGGTTTGACTTTGAATATTTTGTACTATCACTACTTGAGAATTTCTACTCTGGTCAGTTGTTTCCAATAACAATCAGACTGCTGATATCTCCCCCACTATCAGTTATCCAAATTATATTGATTTGATTTTACAAAGTGATAATTACTGAAAAGGTAAAAAAAGAACCCAAGTATTACCATCTCCAAAACAAGGAATCCACTCTTTTCCATCCTATCAATTCCAAAGAAGAGTGAATTCAAATGTTAAGGGCAACTACCAACTCTTTTCTCAACCAAGTATTCTTCTGGACATTGCCTAGCCAAATGATACATTATTTCTTTGTTTGTAGGACATGGTGTCTTGGATAAGAAGTCAGTTCATTGTTAAGAAAGGACAGTCTCGGTATTCTTCAGATTTGATTCCTCACTGACTTGGTTTAGATGACAATGAGGAGATAGGTAGATAGGGATATAATGAGCATTTTAAGTGTTTCTTATGTACTAGCCAGTATCCTGAATATTGAGGATAAAAGAAGAAAATGATCATTACAGGAGAGAGGGAACTTCATGGGATCAAGGTCCAGCTTTTTATTGTTACCTGTATGATTACTACCCCACATACCACAATCCCAGTTAATATAGCTAACAAGATATTCTGTACTTTGATATATTTTTCAGGTGAGAATTCTTCTTTGTGTTACAAAATTAATCAGAAACATTAAACTATGGAAGAAAAAGTCATTGATATCTTTATTGAGTCGATATTTCAGTATATCAAAATAGAAATCAGGAACAAAAGAATCCTTTAATCAGTTAATAGTGTAGTATTCAAGGCATAGAATGAAATCAGATGAGGACACACCTTTGTACCTATTCTATATCAGAGAAGGGAACAAAGTGGTAGGGTCAATAAAATATCTTGAACTCCCTGAAAAGGTCTTTCCTTTGTGAGTATTCCATTGGGCAGCAAAAAGCTTGGTCAAGCTAGAGCAGGGGTTGGCAATGTATGGCTCTCGAGCCATATCTGGCTCTTTCTGCAGGAGCCATAAAGTCAATTTTTTTTCAGGCGCTGTTACAGGAGCGTGTACTGTGAGCACTGTACAGCTCTCACAAAATTGCATTTTAAAAAATGTGGTATTTATGGCTCTCACAGCCAAAAAGGTTGCCGACCCCTGAGCTAGAGTAAGTGTCACACTCTTCTCCTCTTCCCTTAATCATCTCATTCTCATCTGTCATCAGAAACACTGACTTAGCAAAAAATAGTGCTTCTAAGTAAGATTTGAGAGAAGACATATTAGACTCACTGAGGCAGCTTCAGGGAACATGGCCTTTACAGGGCAAAAAGATTTACAGATATTTATTCTACAGAAAGATGACTCACCCTAGAAGTCAAGCAAAGAATTAAACTTTAGGAGAATTTCATGTCTCCTCAATAAGAAAAAACATTTTCCAATAATAAAGAGCTATGTCTTATTCTATTGCCACAAGTATTATAAATGTTTATATTCATTTCATCCAACCTCAGCATGTGAGAAAATGTCACAGAATTTGGGTAGAATTGGCTTTGTACAAACTTATTATACAATTTAAGTAAATAGATATTTTTTTTTCTATAAGCTAATTAACTCTTAACTGGCTACTTGATAATTAGGTATACACTGGATGGGAGCTTGAAAGTGTTTATTTTTAATAGAGTTCCTTGAATATTCTTAGAACACTATGGATCCAACCCTACAGTATGAGTGGGATTTGGGGAAATTAAGCCTAAAAGGGGTGCAACATGTTTGATGGGTTGCCCAAGTTAAAAAAAACAAACATTTTGTGATCATTTTGGTGGGGACTTCTCTGTCTTTACTAAAGTATTTGGGGCTAATGTTTGTCAAGGATTTTGCAATTACATTCTTCAAATTCCTGGGTATAGTTTAATGAATATAGAACATGTATTTTATATAATCAAAAATACAACTTTCAACATATCTTTTCTGATTCTCTTCTAACTGCTATTTCTGATCCCTTATTCCAACTATATATGTAAATATGAATATATTATCTACATATATGTACATATAAAACGTATATGTATACTTATTGTTTTCCCTACCAGAGTGTGAGTTCCAGGCAAATAGATATTCATTCATTGAGTTTGTATTCCTAGTGCCTAGAACAGTACTAGAAGAGAAAAGGTGCTGAAAAAATGCCTGTTGGTTGGATAATTGATGAATTGGATGAAATTTAATGAATAGGAATGCAGTTTAATATACTTTTTATGGATATTCACAGCCAGCATATGGGATGTTCTAGGTATTCATGATATAGACTTCAAAATCAGAGCAAAATCATGAAAATATGAACAAAAATCAGAAAATATTTTGATACATATCCCCCAAAGTAAAAGAAAAAAGGGAAACGTAAAGCCTTTTTTTCCCTATTTAAGTAGCAAAGCTCTTTAATGCCATTTTTATACAATCAGTATGGGGAAAACATCAAAGAAATGATAAAAAATTGAAGAAGCTGGCAGCTAAAAAATAATAATAAAATAAAACAAAAATGGAGTAATTTCCTCATATTGAAGTGTAGTGAGAGAGGGATGATCATTCTAAAGACTGTCTTTCTTATGTCTCTGAAAACTTCACCTTAAATCTTTAATATATATCTGGTAATTCTAACATTTAAGAATTCAGAGCCTGTATTGCTAAATATCTTCTTTCTTTAGTCAAGTCAAAGAAAAGCTTGTATAATATTCTGACATCTGTTATTTATTGTGAAGAAGCTATGCTATATTTTTTACACAACTCCAGATCAATTCCTTATATATCCCACTCAGAGTACGTTATAAATATGTACTTCCAGACAACAGAAAAGATGGTTAGTATTGAGCCATCAAATTCAGAGCTCAGTGAAAAAGAGGGATGCAGGCTAAAGAGACACCATTGAAATAGTCAGCCAGTATTATTGTTGACCAAAAGGCTTTCAAAGGAGGAATATTTGCTTCTAGTGATTGTGATAATATTTTTACTATTGAATGTTTGTTTCAGCATTAGGTAGACATATGCTAGCTCAACAATTGATACTTGACTATTCTAGTTAAATTTTTTGATCTTGAGATTTAAAGGGAATGATTTAGTAACCAAGGAGAAAATTGCTTCATGTTTTGTTTGTATTATACTCCTGACATTGAGTATTCAGAAGGAATGCCAATATAGAAACTCATTTTGAGGGTAGTCTGATTTAATTTGCTTGGTAACTTGGAATAAAATCGATATATTTTTACTGGCTAAGCCATGGTACTGTTTCCATAATGAATTTCAAAAGACTAAGATAAGATTGTATTATTCCAAAGCCATTGCCACTTCTAGATATTTGAAGCATCAATGAACACAGAATGACAATGGAAGCTCCATGAGGTCAGGAATACCTTATTTATTTATTTTTTTACATTTACATAACTAAAGTACATTTCTGGGGCTTAATGAAAACTTGTTGAAAATAATGGAAAATCAATTAATTTTTTCCTTTTAATATTTAAAATACAATTACAAAATGAATCCTAAAAGGATTAATTGGTTTATTGACAGTAATGTAGAGATTTGGCAATTCAATCAATCAACAAAGGTTTATTAAGACCTCCTGTGATCTAGATATTTACTTATCCAATAACAAATAGAATATAGCCATGCCTACTCACTGTTATTAAGTGGTTCCACAACCAATCAACATAGTAGTTACTATGTGCTTGACATACATCATACGACTAGTGGGGATACAAAGATAAAATCAAAGGGACAAGAAAAGAGAATAAGAAAAAGATATACACTGATTACATTTTTTAAAAATAGCCACAAAATCAAGAGAAAAAAATATCCAAATAAAGCAAATTCAAGGGGAACTCAAAAACAGAGGATGTTTATATTAGCATTTATAATTTTCATGATTTTAAACAAATTATAAACAATGTGTTCTTGCACATCATCTTTTTATGCACTTCTTTAACTAATTTTTGGTGGTGGTGGTGGTTACTTAGTATATTATTTTTTTTAAAATATAAATTGTGGAGAACAGGCTTGGTATTGGAGAAAGCTAGCTTTAAATCTGGCTTCAAACACTTCCTAACTGTGCGATCTTTAGGACATCACTTAATCCTGATTGTGTAGTCCTTACCACTTTTTTGCTCTGGAACTAATGCTTAGTATTGTTTCTAAAACAGAATGTAAGAATTTAAAAAAATCTAAATGGCCCCTGCTTTTGAGCAGTTCAAATATTACAACAAGAGACAATATGTAGAAGCATCTTAAAAGTAAATGCAAGGTAATTCTAAGAGAAAAGAATGAGGGATAGTATAGAGAGGCAAATTAAGAAAATTCTTATAAAGGAAGTGGTATTTAAGTTGTGGTTAAAAAGATTATAGGGATTCTAAAAGGCAAAAGAAAGGAGAGGGTCACAAAAACATAATTTTTGGGTAAACATTATAATTCAATCTGAAAGCTGTGAACTTATTTTTTTAGTATGCTTCAAAAACAATTTTAATATAATTGGTTTCTTTATAATCTTCTGTATTTTATTTTCATGTTAAAAGAACAATATCTTTCTGAGAAGTGGTCCATAGGTTTGACCAGACTTTAAAATTACCCGTTGAAGTAGGAAAAACAAAAGGAAAAACATAAGAATTCTTGTTCTATAAGACCATAGCTGAATAGAACAGAGCTCAGGGACTTAGTTATGATGTGTTGCCAGGATTTCTATTGGTTGGACAATGGCATACAGTGTATTAATAGAGATTAGGGTGTACTGCAAATAATTCTAGATTTAGAACCAGGATAGAGGTGGGCTTTATTTTTCTTAAATATCAGAGTTATAAGTGAAGTGGATGATTCAGTCTTTGACCAAACTGCCCAAATTTAGAGATCCAATCTTTCAAATGAGTTCAGCACATCACTAGAAGATATATTCAATATAGTGAGCTCCTTACCTGCTGGTACAATTTTTAACCTAGATGAGTTCTTCCACCTCCGTGCCATCTTTGTCTGTGCCCTCACACTGGACCAGTACAATAGGCAATTGCAATGACTGTCTTGAAGTCTCTGTCATCCCATCCAAGACACTGTCATAAGGATGCTTCACCAAGTTCCTTGATCTAGAGATTTCTTGTCCTCCTCAACTGAATTTCTCTTTAAGAGTTTTACGTGAGGGGGAAGCTAGATTGCTCAGCAGATTTCAGAGCTAGGTTCAGAGCCAGAAGGTCCTAGGTTCAAATTTGACCTCAGGCATTTCCTAGTGGTAGACCTCGGTAAGTCACTTAACTTAATATTGATTCTAAGACAGAACATAAAAGTTTAAAAAATAAAACAGATAATTGTAAGGCAAATTACATGCTGTTTGCCCTTCCTAGCTGCCAAGATGTATACCTCTGTCTGACTTATAGCAGTTGTGAGACTGCAGGATTCATTTATCTTCTGATGCTGAAAAATGGAGATTGGATCTCTAGTACTTATCTTCTGAGGATCAAATGCAATCATACAAATAAAGCATTTTTCAAACCTTAACGTAGGGATATAAATATCAGATGATTTCCTTATTATCAAAATTATATTGAGACCAAATTGATTTAAAAGGAAATATTACAGAGAAGCCTGTGAATGTAGAAGTTCTTGCTCAGTCATTTCAGTCATGTCTAACTATTTGTGATTCCATTTGGGTTTTTCTTGGTAAATATATTAGAGTAGTTTGCTATTTCCTTCTCTAACTTTTTTACACATGAGGAAACTGAGGCAAACAGGATCAAATTATTTGTCGAGGGACACACAACTAGTAAGTGTTTGAGGCCAAATTTGAATGCAGGAAGATGAGTCTTCCTGCCTCCAGGTCCAGAATGCTATCCATTTTATCACCTGGCTGCCCTTTCAAAAGTTTTAGTGAAGCTTTAGACTAAGATTTTGGGAATTCCTTGAAATTGTTCCTTTTTTTTTTTGAAGATGATGATTATGTTCTTTTAAAATTATTTATTTAGGGCATATAAAAGTTTTGAAGCTCTAGCAAAATTCTAGGACAGTGATATCTAAAATGGGAGTGACTATCTAAGATTTGTGAAAAGTCAATAAAAGAGCAAGGAGATGGATCACATCCCACCCTACTAGCAATAGCCATTTAAGGGAATGATCACCAAAAGATCTATTTTATTTCTCCCTCAACATTCCCCTATTTTGCTTCCTCACTCAACTCTATGATCTTCTAACTCTTCCCACCTCTGAAGATGTTTTCCCCTTATAGTAGTTATAATTTAACCATTTACCCACACACTTAGCAGGCATAGCAAGTACTATAAAGGTGTCTGGGAAAACTCCCCTTCTCCAATAATACCTGTCTTCTTTTCTTACCAATTTATCTTATTGTTCTCAGAGGGAAAACAAGGTCATTGACTGATGAGTTAGAGCCCCAATTCCCAGTTTTTTGTTATTGTTAAAATAAAGATTCACATGGGATGGTCAAGTAGGGAAAGATGGATTAAGATCTTCATTGAAGCTCTTATTATCTTTCCCCAAACCCACCCTTCTTCCAAATGTCCCTATTACTTTTTGAGCAATCATCATGCTCCTACTTGCTCAGGTTCTCTGTTCTCAGTGTTATCCTCAACCTTACTCTCACTCTAACAGTAACCAAATATTATTGCTTCTTCCTCCAGACAATCTCTCATATTTATACCCATTTCCCTTCTCATATAACAATAAAAATAGGTTATGTCCTTTAAAAAAAAACCCTTAACTTTTGTGTATTGGCTCCAAGGCAGAAGAGTGGTAAGGGTGGGCAATGGGGGCCAAGTGACTTGCCCAGGGTCACACAGCTGGGAAGTGTCTGAGGCCGGATTTGAACCTAGGACCTCCAGTCTCTAGGTCTGGCTCTCAATCCACTGAGCTACCCAGCTGCCCCCAGTTATGTCCTTTTGACATTCCATCTGGAACATTGATATAGGTTTCTAATCAGTCTTCCAGCTTTACTTTCTATTTCAATCTCCAAAGAACCAGCAAAACAATTGTTCTTAAATACAGATCTGACCATGTCATTTCCCTATTCACTGAGCTCCATAGAGTCCCTATTGACTATAAGATCAAATATTATTACTTGATCCCTTTCAGTTCACTGGAAGACTAAATACTGAAGCTGAAACTTGTACACTTTGGCCACATAATGAGAAAATAAGATTCAAAGGAAAAGACTGTGATATTGAGAAAGACTGAAGGCAATAGAGAAAGGGATGGCAGAGATTGAGATGGATAGATGGTGTCATGGATATCTCAAACATGAACATGGATGAATTTCAAGAGATAGTAGAGGATGGGAGGACCTGGCAAGCTGTGCTCCATGGGATCACTAAGAGAAAGACATGACTGACCACCAACAATAATTAAATTTTTTATGTTATTATAAGACATTTAATTCCTAGTGCTCAATTCTACACATAGAATTTGTAAGTATACACATATGAGGGGGTGCTGAAATATTTTTACCTTTCGAACTATATATTAAAAACAGTTCTAAACTACTGGTTCAGAACATGTCATCAGCTTCGTTTTTCAGTGATTTCTAGAATCTATCAGGAAGTAATTATATTTTCCAGCTGCTCAGCAATGGAATTTTAATAATATTATTTTTAACCCTCATGTTTTGTGACAAAAATATTCAACAACATAACTATTTTCATGTATTGGAAATTGTCATTTAATCATGATGGCCATGTGCTCATCTGAACCTTCCCCATAGATGGATCCAAAACAGGGTATATCTGGTTGCTATGATACCAATGCTGGCTACTGGTACGAGTAACTTTTTAGGCATCAGAGCTAAGATTTTCTTTTATAGCTTTTAATAGAAACTATATATGATTGTAAAACCCAGTGGAATTACTCGTTGCCTATGGGGAAGGGGGAGGAGGGGAGGAAAGAATATGCATCATGTAACCATGGAAAAGTATTCAAAATTAATTAATTAAATAGAAATTTTCAATAAAAACAAAAAAAAAGAAACTATATGTGGTGTAGTTAGAGGGTACAGTAGATAAGAGTGACAGGCCTGAATTCAGGAAAATCCTATTCTTGAATTCAAATCTGGCTTCACACATTTGCTAGCTGTGTGACCCTGAGCAAGTCACTTACCCCTGTTTGCCTCAGTTTTATCATCCACAAAAAGAGCTGAAGAAGAAAATGACAAAACACTCCAATATCTTTTCCAGGAAAAGTTCACAAGTGGTCATGAAGAGTCAGACACAACTGAAACAATTGAACAACAATCTAACTTATTTTTCATTTAAATTAATGTAATCATTGCTTATTTTTTATTACATTAAAATATCCAGGTAACCCCTTGCCTTCCTCTCTTCCCCCACTGATAAAACATCATCTGATAAAAAGTTATGTGTATATATAAAACCGTCGTTCCTATTTTTGTTTATCAGTTCTTTCTCTAAAGGTGTACATACACAAGTCATTCTTTAAGCACTATCTATTCTCTTACTTCTGCTTGTTTCACCCTTCATAACTTCATGTAGTTTTTCCCCCAGTTTCAACCCATTCATCATTTCTTTTGATGCAGTTATATTCTATCATAATCTAATATGAAAACTTTTTTATAGCCTGGCCATTAAAGAAATCCATTAGTATTGTGCAGGTCAGAAAAATGCAAGCAATTCAAGTTGGAGGTAAAGATTTTAAATTTTTATAGAAAACATCAAATTCATATTCATGCATTTAGGGACAAATCCTGGCTTCACCTATTACTTGTTCTGTGAGTGTGTCCCTTTTTTTCACCTGTAAAATAAATTTAAAAAAAAATTTACACCCTTAACTTCTGTGTATTGGCTCCTTGGTGGAAGAGTAGTAAAGGTGGGCAATGGGCGTCAAGTGACTTGCCCAGGGTCACACAGCTGGGAAGTGTCTGAGGCCAGATTTGTAAAATGAATTTCTTATCTTGTAATCCCCACTGCAGTTTCTTCCTATTTTGTATTCAATTTTGGCCTCTATTTTATGCTCTATCTATAGGGTCAGTCCAGGATGCATGCTTAGTGACATACTGTTTTAATGAACTTTCCATCCAACTGTGTCTTATTCCAGGCAATCCACATGTTTCATCTACTTTGTGTTTACACTGTGTACAGTTAGGCAGGTCTCTTTGGGATTATTATGCATTTTTCTTGGAGAGTCTATAGCTCAATCTGAATGAGATAAAGCCATTAAAAAAGCAACATTTGAAGAAACCTGTCATTGATGGAATTCTTTTTTCCTAAGTCAGCTGTTACACAGGTTATATATATAGTCCTGATCCATATCTTGGATTAACAAAGAACTTTCTGTTTGATGTCCCCTCCTCGTATGTCAGTACTTTTGAGGTTCATTATAAAAATCTCCCTCCTCATATCTACCAAACAGACATGTAAGATCTATCTTATTCTATATGTAGGAGGTATCTTGTTAGAGGATATTTGCTAAAGATACATTTTTTTCCTACTGAATGAAATATGTGAAATTTTAGAACATTTTTGCACTCAGATCTTTTGTTATTTACTTTCCCCAGTGGCATGACAATAAAGATATAATTTGCTGAAAAAAAACATGCATAAAAATCTTTTCTCTACTTTTCTCATGTAGTCCTCAAAACATCATCTCTTTTTTTTTTGTCTTTGTTTAATCTCTTTTGGAAAAAGCAGCATTAACTCCTCATTATCATTAGTTTATTTTTCTTTTTCAATGGATCATTTAAATAAATCACTTGTAGACTCAGTAATTTCAGGCCTTTGTATTTTTTTTTACAAATTTGACATTCATTACTTTTTTCCTAATCAACAAAAGTTCCAATTGTACCAAATCTCTACCTATGAAATGACTGCTGTTATCTTTAGTCATTTTCTGTCAGCATAGGGTCAATTTATTGTTTTGCATGATGTTGTTCAGAGTTTATTATCTTACACATCTTCCAACTTTCTTCTTGAAGAAATATCCATGATGTACCACTAATACTCTAAATTATCTTCAAGACTTGATTTGTTTTATTTTTCCATTTGTTCATTCATTTACTGATTCAAAAGCCATTTTATTATCAATAATTTTTAAGCACCCACTTTGCGCTGGCACTATATTATATCATGTGCCTAAATTGTTCAGGAGACTACATTACTCAAGTGGCATGATACAGTGAATAATGAGTAAATTGCAGTATTTAGTACTCTTAGAAATTTGTGGAATGAGAGATCATTTTAAGCTGGGATACTGATGATAGCGATATTGAAAAATAATTTAGGAAGTTTTTCATGGAAAGGAAATTTTCTTTTTCCCAACCATTTTTTAAACCGATTTTCCTCTTTTCTCCTATGTCCATACTACCATTAAGGTCATCATCTCATACATTCATACACTGAAGGTGTGGCATACTTATAGAGCTCAAGTCATAAGATCATGATGGTCCACATCTCATCTCTGTTATTTACTGGCTTTGTTCATCATGGAAAAGCCACTGAATCTTTCAGAGCCTTCATTTTCTGATGTCTTGGAAGTGTTACTATACTTCCATTAACATTTATAAGTGGCATTAAAAAACAAATATTATCTTATTGGGCAAGGATATTTTTCTCAAAAGCCATAGAATTTTATATTTCTTCACTCCACAAAAATGCTCATCTATAGATTTCAAGTAGTTTCATGGTATTTTGTTGTATTTTGTCATACTAATTAATAATATTTATGAACAAAGTTTACCTTAGACACACTCATACTGAAGACATCATAGCTACAGTAATCCCACAATAGCATTTGTACCAATGCTTTTATAACATAAAGAAGAAGAATCTGTTCCTATTAGGCAGTAGAGAAAGGATACACACTTTTTACATATTGAGATTTGAACACATTTTTAATGAAATACATTTATATGTGAATATGCGAATGTATTGACACACATGCATACATTGCATTATATCATCAATGTGTGTGTGCCTGTGTGTTGTATATTTCTGAAGTTAAAACAACATTCACACCTTTTAATCTTTACTTTTCCCAGTGGCATGACTATAAAGACGTTGTCTGTTACATAAAAAATCATTTGTAAAAACTGTCCTCTTCTCATCTTCTCATCAAAGACTTTTATAAATCACTTCAATAAAGTCTTGTAATACTCATTGATAATACTTATTAGCAAGAATGATCTTAGGCATACTTATTTTGAAGTTTTTAATCTGGAATTCAAACTTGAACATTTCCATGATCTTCCTCATGGAAAATGGAGAGA
This sequence comes from Gracilinanus agilis, assembly GCF_016433145.1. NCBI lineage: Eukaryota > Metazoa > Chordata > Mammalia > Didelphimorphia > Didelphidae > Gracilinanus > Gracilinanus agilis. The sequence goes on along the minus strand of NC_058134.1, from coordinate 256,850,747 downwards.
CAGGTAGTCCTGGGTTCAAATCCAGTCTCATACACTTCTAAGCTGTGTTATCCTAAGCAAATCACTTACTCCCCATTGCCTAGCCCTTATTGTTCTTCTGCCTTGAAACCAATACTCAATATTAATTCTAAGATGGAAGTGAAGGGTTTTCTAAAAAGAAAGTGGAGAGAATGATTCTTTACTGCTCTTAAGGAGTAAAATTAGTAAGAGATTGGGGGAGGAGAATTCTGTTACTAATGTCCAGGCTTGAACACTAAGCACATGTACATTTACACAAATATACATAAATATATGCATATATCCAGACTTTTTGTTGTTTTTTGCATTGAGGTTTAAGTTGTAACTACCTTATGTAAATCCTGCTTTATTTCTCTTCCTCTAGCTGGGATGATAGCAGCTCAGTAAGTAGTGGACTCAGTGATACTCTTGATAATATCAGCACGGATGACCTAAATACTGGATCCTCTGTCAGTTCTTACTCCAACATGACAGCTCCTTCAAAGAAGAACACTCAGGTAAAAATGTTCTCCTTCCTTTTTCTAGTATTCCTTCTTAGTTTCCACTTGAAAACTACATAATAACCATGAGTGTTCAGAGATCATTGCCAAAGTGCTTATGGATATGCTAGGAAAATAGTAGAATTCTTAGTGGGTGCTAATATTTACCCTGTGATGTACTGGCACATTGGCCCACACATTTCTCCATATTTTGACTCTGGAAAAATCAAAATGTTCTTAACTCACACTCTTAAATTATATAGTAGTGAGGTCATTGATCATTGCAAGGCTGACTTTGACATTACTTTCTAAGAACCACTATTAGAGCAGGACATTTTTATATCCTTCTTATGATGACCTGCTATTCCCTGTTCTCTAAAATCATGAAGGAATAGAGAAATCAGTTGTGTATATGAATGGATTAATATCAAAAGAAATGAACTTTCTATTGGTTATAGCCTAACAAAACTAAAAACCTTTCAAACTATGATTCTTATTGCTTGACAAATCTAAGTAAGATGTTAGAAAAATGCATTTTAATTCTGGATTATGAATGTTATTTTTGAATAATGTCACTGTAAGAGTCCTTGAATGATTTTGAGCTGTCAAGCAAAAATAAGCATTTAGTAATTAGTGTTTATCTTTTCTTGCTTTCACTTGAAATTTTAGAAGTCTTTGTTATATTTCTCTTTGAACATCAGTTCTTCCCTAGAGGATTTTAATCAAGGATTTGGGGCAAAAAATTATTCATACAAATACTAAGATGATTCATAATCTAGTTTTAATAGTAAAGGGAGTTTTATTAAAATTATCAAAAAGCAAATGGAGCATTAGTAAATAAGGACACAAGTTTTTAAAATGCTTCTAGAATTCCTTAAAATATTTTCTTCTTAGTCTTTTTTTCCTTCTTCAAAATATGAGTCTGTATCAACTCACATTTTATAGTTTTTCTGGAATGCATTTCTTATAGCTGAAGACAGATTCAGAGAAGCGTCCTGTAGCAGATGACACCTGGGACAGCACAGAGGAGCAGAAGAAAGCAGAGGATGAATTCGATGGTCCTGTAGAAGGTAGCAACAAGTGGAAAGCTCTTCCCCCAGGGCTGTCTGAAGAGTCTGAGAAAGGAGGGCAGAAGACGGCTCTGTCAGTTTCACAGACTGGGTCTTGGCGACGGGGCATGTCTGCTCAAGGAGGGACTCCATCCAGGCACAAAGCCGGAGCCAGTGGCCTCAAGACTCCTGGTAGGATTATACTGTGAAGCCTGTGAAGGGGACCATTCACATTCATTTTTTTTCATTCACAAATTTTTAATGAATAGATTATGGTGCTGATCACCACCAATTACAATGATAGTGATGATGATAATCATTCATTTTTTTTTATAGCACTGAAAGTTTTGCAAAATGCTTTCCACACAATGACCCCATCATCATACACATTAAAGGCTATATTCCAAGTTAGGCACTTGGTATAAAAAAGCAAAGTGATTCAATCCCTGCCCTCAAGAGACTTGCACTTTGCTTGGTGACTACATCATGTTCATAGATGACTACTCACATACAAATAAATTCCTAGTCATTTGGATAAATATAATTACAATAAATAAAATAAAGGAAGTAATTTTTAAGTCAAGAAGGAAGGACTAATAACTAGGGAATCAGGAAAGACTTATTGAAGACAATCACCCTTAAGGTGAATCAGGGAGAGGGAAGGATTTCCAAGAGATAAAACCAAGGAAAAAAAAATGTATTCCATAGCAAGGAAAGTCTGTCAAAAGTAAGGAGGTGGGAGATAATCCATAGGAATTTTCCCAACACCATTGCAAAAAGCCTCTCCCTCTCCACCTTTCTTCTCTCTCTCTCTCTCTTTCTCTCTCTCTCTCTCTCTCTCTCTCTTTCTCTTTCCCTCCCCTTCTCTTCTTTCTCCTTCCTTCCTTTTTCTCTCTCCTCTTCCCCTGTCCTTTCTCTATCTCTTTCTCTCTCCTGCCTCCATACCACAGACAACACAATCCATATTTTCTCACAAACATGGACCCAGGTAGCAACCTGTAAGATACTAGAGTAACTGGTTGGTCCATTCCTCTGCCATAGTTTTTTCTTGTTCCACTTGAAACCATTTAGAATTAACTTTATACTTTCTTGTCAAGGTTTTTGTGTTATGAGGATCACTGAATTTCACCACAGATGCTATAGGCTGCAAATAGTTTCCTGCCTCTGAAGTGTGGAAAGCTATGAACATGTGATGCTTTTCTGTGTTTATAAGTGATATTTATGTTAAGAAAGAGAGAGACCCTGCAGTGAATTGTCTTATCTTTTTTCTTTTTTTTGCTTTACTCTTATAATAATGGTATACTCAGTATCATCTGAGATATGGATTAATGAAACTGCTCCCATTATAGCATGAACAAACATTTTCTGACCAATACATTTGGAGGAATCATTTGGGGTAAGAGAAGGAATTTTCAATTTGTAGTCAGAGAGCCTGAGTTCTGATCCTGACTTCCCTTTTCCACCTAGATGAACATGAACAAGATACATAACCCCTCTGAATCTCAGTTTTCTCATCTATAAAATGAGAGAGTTGGAGTAGGTGATCTTAGAAGTCCCTTCTACCTCTAAATCCATGATTCTATTAGGCAATCCAGAAGGAGACTGCTTTTAAGAATATGTTATATGTTCCTTGAAGAAAAAAATAAAAGTTCATGAGGTACAGGCAGTAATATATTTTCTTTGCTTCTTTGTTACCCTAAGCCTTTCATTTCTTCTCATATCTCTAAGACCATACTGCCAAACTAATGATTCTTTGAAGAGTTGATTTGCCACCCAACATTATTGATGAAGTTGCAAGCAGTTAATATTGGGAAGAATTTGAATTCTTTAAAACATCATTTGTTAAAGGATGGCATTTATAAAAATGCATTTCATATGCCTCATGAAATGATAATTATTAAGACCATAAATGTAGAAGTGTATCCTTATGTATTTCTTTATAATTAGGAAAAACAGATGATGCTAAAGCTTCTGAGAAAGGGAAAACAGCCCTTAAAGGGACATCTATACAACGCTCTCCTTCAGATGCAGGAAAAAGCAGTGGAGATGAAGGGAAAAAGCCCCCCTCAGGCATTGGAAGGTCAACTGCAACTGGGTCATTTGGATTTAAGAAGCCAGGTGTTGCATCATCTACTATTATTACTACAAGTGGAGCAACTATCACCAGTGGTTCTGCAACACTGGGTAAAATACCTAAATCAGCAGCCATTGGTGGGAAATCCAATGCTGGAAGAAAAACTAGTTTAGATGGCTCACAAAATCAGGATGATGGCGTGCTTCACATGAGTTCAAAGACAACACTTCAGTATCGAAGCTTACCCCGCCCTTCAAAATCTAGCACAAGTGGCATTCCTGGCCGGGGTGGACACAGATCCAGTACCAGCAGTATTGATTCAAATGTGAGTAGCAAATCTGGAGGTGCCACTGCTACCAAGCTGAGAGAGCCAACCAAGATTGGTTCTGGGCGTTCCAGTCCTGTCACCATCAATCAGACAGACAAGGAAAAGGAGAAGGTGGCAGTGTCAGATTCAGAAAGTGTTTCTTTGTCAAGTTCTCCCAAATCCAGCCCAACTTCTGCCAATGCATGTGGAACACAAGGACTGAGGCAACCAGGTTCCAAGTATCCTGATATCGCCTCACCTACATTTCGAAGGTAAGGAGTCTTATGGGATTAAAAAGAAGAATTTTTTTGTTAACCTACCTTCCTACCCCGCAAAAGGGAAATTTATATATACCTTGATAGTTTCATTTAGATATTTCAAATACTGTAAATCTTTGACATCAGTAAATTATTAAGAAATGCTCCCCAAATTACCAAAAAGTATATGAGGAGTGTCTTTTGGACCAATCTCACCATCTTTAGTTGGACTCATCATAAAACCAATTTTTTGAGTGATGAAGATGTCATTGTGTAAATAAATGACAACAACATTTAATGGATACTAATTATTAATCTCTTATATGAATTCCTTATATATCTACTCTTCCTTTCCACATTCAAAGGCTTGTGAATCCCTTTTGGAAAATGATAGTTTTTTATTTTCACTGTCCATAATTTTAAAGGCTAAAATTGAATAAAAGATAACAAGAAATGTTTATCTAGCAGATAATTACATATGTAGATGGATGAGATTCCTTGTATTGTCCAAAATGTAAGTTCCTAAATAATAACATATAAGATTAAGTTTGTCTACATAGCACCAAAAGGAATGTGAATTTCTGAACAAATGACTGATATGCTTTGGGAACACAGAGATTTTTTAGTGATTAACAATATTTTCTGACTTTTCATCTTCTTACTTCGACATTTCAAAGACAAAATTTCAGAGTAACTGAGAATACTGAAAGTGAATTTATGCTATAGGTAGAAATTTTAAAAAATGTTACTCCATTTTCCTGACATGATAAAGTGTTATTGACTTTGAAGACCTTTTTCTTCCTAAAGTTAGATAAATGGGCATATCCTTCTGGATTTTTTTAATCTGCAAAAGAAGAGTTAAACTAGGTAATGTCCGAGATTCTTTCCACTTTTTAAATTCTGTGTTTACATCCATTTGCTTCCTATAACTTAAGCAAAAAACTCTTTGTACTTTGGAAATATCATATATTGAAATGTTTACCTTTATATTTCAGGCAACTTCTAATGCATGATCCTTTTTTAAGAACTGGAGACTTTGTTGTTGTTGTTTTTCCTCAATAGAAATGTGAATTCATGCAGATATTTCTTTTTCAAATGTTGATTCTTTATGAAAAAATAAATCATGATCTGTAGAGCCAATCGCTCTATTGTTTAAGTAAAAGCCAGTAGTGCCCTCCTGTGGCCCATTAACTATGAAACAGTTCTCGCTTATTAGCTATGAAATATTCTACTATGGAGAATTATGCATTTTATTGTAACTCAAACTATAATCATTGTACCATTGCTACATTTCACAGAACCTTCACATTTACATGAATGAAATTTCACTCAGAATATTGTTTATTTCCTGCTTCTATAAGACAGAAATATTTTTCGACTTACTGTCCAACTTCTATCACCTCCATCTCAATGGCTTTAGAGCAGGGCATCAAGTGTGTTTCATATCATCATTATACTTCCATATATATGTATATATACATATATATATTTCAGGAAACTCGAGGCAGCTGACATGCCATTCTTTTGCTCATCCAAGGAGAGATTACAAGGAACCAGACTCACTTCATTCAGTGCCCAATAGTGAGGCTAAATAGCTGCTACTTGGCAGCCAGTGAAGCCACCAGCTGTGCAGAATAACCTCCAAATATTGTCCTAAGCAAATTTTTACATTTTGAACAAACTATAGAAAGCCCCTCTTTGTGAGTGCTAAAGTAACTGAAGCCATTTCAAAATACGATGTGATAAATAATTTAATAGCAAAAACAGTCCAAAATTAATTTTGGGTGAAAGCTTAATGTTCATTATTAAAAAAAAATTAAAGCCAGATATCTTATTGTTTGGCTTTGCTTTGCCCTGCTCCACTGGGTATATGAGTCATTTAGTCCTCAAAGATATGAGGGAAAAGTTGATTGCTGGCATTTCATCATAAAACTCAGGAATACAAGTATACACACTCGAAGTGAAAAACAATGTTTGCACACAACTCTTGCTTCCCACAAACACACATACTTGGGCTCGAAAGATGTTGTATCCTGAATACTGAATGTGGATATTAGTTTCTCTGAATAACAACTGAAGTTGTTATTTGTTTTTCTTTTAGGTTGTTTGGTGCCAAGGCAGGTGGCAAATCTGCCTCTGCACCTAATTCTGAGGTTGTGAAATCCTCATCAGTAATGCCCAGTCCTAGTACCACATTAGCGCGACAAGGCAGTCTGGAGTCTCCATCGTCGGGTACAGGCAGCCTGGGCAGCGCTGGTGGGCAGAGTGAAGGCAGCAGCCCTCTCTTCAATAAACCCTCAGACTTAACGACAGATGTTATAAGCTTAAGCCACTCGTTGGCTTCCAGCCCAGCATCGGTTCACTCTTTCACCTCAGGTGGTCTCGTGTGGGCTGCCAATCTGAGCAGCTCTTCTGCTGGCAGTAAGGACACGCCAAGCTACCAGTCAATGACTAGTCTCCATACAAGCTCTGAGTCTATTGACCTCCCTCTCAGCCATCATGGCTCTCTGTCTGGATTAGCTACAGGCACTCAAGAGGTTCAGAGCCTGCTCATGAGGACTGGTAGTGTGAGATCTACTCTTTCAGAAAGGTGAGCTTTGCTGAGGACACTGGTGTCTGGAGCAGTGAGGAGGCTGAAGGCTCGAACCAAATCTGTATCGGAACATTTACTCTTGGGTAATTAAAACGAAGAGTAAATGGACCTGTCACAGGTGCTTTTCCCATGGATGAAATTCCCGTGATTTGACAGGGATTTTGCCATGTGGAAACATATGAGATTGCATCTTTCGTGGAAAGATAGAATTAGAACTTCTCTGCCCAAATTTATAGATGAATTAAACAAACGAGAATGGGAAAAGCCATTGGTTGCTTTCATATGCCTATGACTATAGCCATAGGTCTATGTAGATAAGTATATGTACATACATATGTATTTGTTTGTGTATTGTATACATACTAATATATGGAGATATGTGGTTATATCTCAAATATAACCATAAGCAACTTGAATAAAAATGAATGTCTATATTGATGCATATAATGAGAAATGTGCCATCACAAATTGAGTGTTTGGGTCTAAAGCCCCAGCTGCACAAGTCTCATTTGTTCCTTTCTTCAGTTTCTTAAGGAGTCCATTTAAATAGTGTCTAATATGATGCCTTTGGCAATATATTTAAGTAGCTTTCTTTCCATCTACATGGGAAAGGAACCAATGAATTACTGATGGATCTGAATAAATTGTTGTGGCTTCAAAACAAATTACTATTCACAAAGTCTTAGAGGAAATTATGATATTTTTCTTAAAGCATAACCAATAAAAATCTTGATTTTTGAGGGGTTTATTAGAAAGTTTTAGATTATTTGGGGGTTTCTTTTAATGTTAAGAGAAAAAATTATTTTTAGGCAACCCTTATAAAATATTCATTGGGAATATACGTTCTCAAACACTTGATTACTCAGATGGATGATCGCTAATCTCAACAATTTGGATCAATGACGGGTTCATCTAGACTTGTCTGTGCTTTGTGACTTGTCCATGTCTTCCACAAAAGTTACTCACTATTGATTTTTTAAATGGCTTAGTAGAAGATGTAGGTAGATAGAGAGTTACAGTATAAGCCCTCCATTTCAGATAATAAATATACATAGATTTTGATGTTGCTTAGTATTCCCTGAGCAAATCATCATATTCTGAAGAAGTGCTTCCCCTACCACTTGCAGGCAATCACTGTTTCTTATTAATATATATATATATATTGTTCAAGTCTTTCTTATTGTCAATATTTTAGTGAACCATCATTCCTGTTTACTGCCATCAAATTTCCTAGTTTCTCCAAGCAGTCATTTTCTACCCCACAGTCTCTTATTCTTGAAATGCTATATTTTGTCTTTCTGGCTTCTCTCTATCTGTATATCTCAAAAAGCAATTAACTTGCTCTTTATTAAGAAGCACCATGAAGAGTTGCAGAGTTTACTCTTTACACTGAACTTTTCCTGTTCTCTTATCTCTTCTTAACTCTTAGAAATGCATCTTTTTTTTAAACCTTTACCTTCCTTCTCAGAATTAATACTGTGTATTGGTTCCAAGCCAGAAGAGTGGAAGATTAAGTGACTTGCCTATGGTGACACATATAGGAGGTATTGGAGGTGAGATTTGAACCTAGGACCTCTCTCTCATCTTTGGCTCTCATTTCACTGAGCCATCTAGCTTTCCCCTGAAATACATCTTTAAAAATAATCACTTACCCCTCAAAAATATTTCCACTCAACTTCATTCTTCTTTCACTTTCTACTCTCTTTTGTAAGGAATTGTTTGGCAGTGATGGCAAACTATCTCTTAGCATGAAAAAAAAAGACCATTGGGAACATTCCAGAGTCTTGCAAACTTTGATTCTTAGCATAATATGATCACTGATTCTTAAGATCATAAAATAATTGCCAAAATAAAGGGATTTGTTTTTGCTACAAAGATAAAATGGACAAATGGAAATTATGAATACTTACTAGCCATTTAGATTTCAAATGTTTCCCCCTGTTTTCCTCAATTTTGGGGTTAATGCTAAAAAGTTTCTGGTAGAGTCTAATGTAAAAAATCATGCTTGCTTTTTCTGTAGCATTTTTAATTGTCATATGACTACTTGTAGAACAAATGGAAGACTTCATCCATCATTTTCTTTACCTATTGTAGTAAATCATTAGGACCCTTAAAAATAGTTTCTTCTGTAATATACACTTGTTAGCATTCTGCAGTAGAAATATGTATGACCAAGAGACAGTTTAGACATTATGATAGATTAAATTAACAACTGGCTAGACAATAAACATACAGTATGGGAAATTATAAATAATCCTTCCAATCTCAAATTATTGACCAAAATCACTCCCTACCACAGATATTCAAAGATTTTTGTTTTCATTATGTTATAAAGATAACTAAATCTGATTAATTATGTGGCAATATATCACCATTACCAAACTGAATAAGGATTATTGAACCCCAGTTGGAACCATTGAAGTATTATGGTATTATTTTGGTTTGACCATGATTTATAAAATATCAAAGTTAATATAAGTTCAGGTCTAAAAATACAAGAGTTATAGATTTCCTTTTCTTGGGAAAAAGTCTCATTTTTCAGTGACTGAAATAAATTGATTTCATGACCTGAAGAGCTTCTTCATATTAATAGGCATGTATAAATATATTTTAAAGCAAACTTCTATAAACCCATATTTTAATTGCTCCCATGATCTTCTATCAGGTTTTAACAAGTTAGTCTGACCAATGTATTAAGATCTGCAGAGTTAATATTTAATATTTGTATTACTATATAATATAAACATTGATTAATCTGTGCTTTCTTGTGCAGAAAATTAAAGGACCTCTTAATTAGAGTTTTGAAATGCTTTTGATGCCATAGGGCATGTTTTATTTTACTCTGAACAAAATTCTAGGTAATAAGTTTAATAAAAATGTTAGAAAAAATCCTGAGCTATAAATATGTTAAAGTTTGAATTACTATTTCTTAAGATGTGGGGATCTTGTTTCACTTAGTTTAGCAAGATTTGTGTGGAAATCCAGGAGCAGTATTACTATGCCATCTTCCATAAAATATTCATAGAATTCATTTCATAAAATTTGTTCTCAATAAGTAGAATTCTATTCCCTTGTTTTGCAAAAAATGTAAAATCCAGGAGAAGACTCATTTGAGAAATAATGATCCTTTTAGCCATAGTAAAGCCAGTGAGTGATTCCTACATTAACAATAATCAAATCATGGTTCTTTATTCTCTTTCTTTCAAGAGTGGTCTCCATTTGCCCCCTAATGCCTTTCCCTTAGTCAGCGATACTAGAACTGCTAAGAAGACAAAATGATCCAAGAATGGAAGTCGAAAATATATAGACTTGATTCAAGTCAGGAATCCTTTGATGATTTGAAAATGATAGTATTCTTCATAGACTTCACAGTGTGAGATTCAGAACATGTGGAGTTGTCTAATGACCATATGTGGAGCTTCATATTTGAGTAGTCCATTGAGTCCACAGTTCTAGATAAGTTAAGCAATATGGTTTCCCTCATTTTCTTTGCTTTTTATCTTTATATCCCAAATGCCTGGGACCATTTCTTTATAGGAGCTTGTGTGTAGTAGAAACCTATTATTTTTGTTTTGTTTTATATTATTTTAGTAAAACTATTTTGTCCTAAGACTGTGTCAAGAGGTATTTTATTTCTTTTTAAATGGAATAAGATGTATCTATTTAACAATTTCTTTGTAAACTTGTAAGTTTGGGAATTGTTATAGAAAATAAGAGAAAATCCCTCATTATAGCTCTAAGTTATAATGAATGTTTGATTTAGTGACCATGCTGGTTTGGAAAGGAATACTAATTTGGTTGATTTATTCATTCAGTCAGTTTTACTATATTTTTCTTGCTATTAATTTTCATGTTACCATTGTAGACTCATCAAAAAACATGAGCAAAAGTTTTCATTACTTGCTTAATATTCTTCATGTCATTGATCTTTGATGGCTGGTTATACGGATTGCTGAGAATAGTTCTGAAGTGACATCTAAAAACAGGAGATGCTCTTGAGCAGATTTAGACAAATTCAATATCATTATAATTTCTATAAAGTCCAAAATTTTACCTTTATCAAAAAAAACCTATTAGTTACTGATGATTCTATCAATTTTATCCATAATTCTGGTATATAGTTATATAGAATAGAAAGAATACTTGATTTCAAATAAAAAAATCTTGAGTTCAAATCCTTCCTCTTCTACTTACTTCATGCATTAATCTTACTGGGTTCCAATTTCCTCATTTATGAAGTATAACAAAGACTAAATGATATCCAAATTCCTTTACAGATCAAATTCCATTGTGTGCTTTAGCTGCACATATCATGTGAATCTTATAATTCTTAGTTACACAGATATTTTTTTGAAGTTTTGAGTTAATGGTTTACATTCAGAAGAAAACATTTTTAAGTTGAATTCCAATTAATTAACTGTAAAGTGATTTACTTTGTAAAGTGATTTAATTTGACATTCCTATTATCTCATTCTCATCATGTATATCCTATTGTTTTTTTAAATTTTTAATGAGCATTCATCTAACAAATACACTTTTAGAAGAAAGATAAAATGTTAGGTGTTCAGCACAACATTTCTTCCCAATTATTCTGATAATTATATACAGGATGCCCCACTTCATTTTGAAAAAGCAAGATACTCTTCTCTATGTGGATTGAAAAAGTACTTGTCATTTATAACTAGATAGCAAAGGATGTGGTACCTTAGTGGTCCTGAAAAGAAAAGATTAAGGAAATCAATGTTTTGATAAATCACCAGTATTTCACTTTATAATCTTGAAGGGAAATTTATAATGTTTAATTCATTAAAGCATCCAGTTGGGTATTAGAAGAAATATTCACTTTCAAACAATGATATCTAATGGGAAGAAGTATAAAGTCATTACTTTCTCCCTCATTCTGGATTTTAATTTGGATCTACCTGAACATGCCATGGATAAATATGGCATTTTACTCTGTTCCTTTAAAATAATATTAGCCTGATCAGAAAGAATATTTTTTAATGTGGTCATTCACAATGATCTATTCTGTTCATCAAAACATCCCACTCTGATCTAAACAGGGCTAGTATGTTTTCTTTCTACCCACTGACTGCTTTTAAAGGTAAATTTAGCATAGAAAACTAGGAGCAAATTGGCAGAGCATATTTCTTACATTAAGAGAATAATGGAACAAGAGAAACCCTGAGAATATCAGATTCATTCTGTCATAATATATGGGGAATCTGAAATAAAGAAAACTAAATTTGGAATCAAAGGACCTAGGTTTGAATTCTTCTTGTACTTGAACAAATCTTATCCTTTCCATTGTTGTTTTCTCATTTGCTAAAAAAAAAAGAGAAAGAAATAAGAAAAAAAAAAGAACTAGATAACTTCTGACATCATTTCCATTTCTAAATCTATGATTATGAAATCCCTCAGGTATGTTTAAGAGAAAGAGATAGGTGGCTCAATGGAGAGAGTCAGTCCTGAAGATGGGTGGTCCTGAGTTCAAATATGGTCTCAAGTGCTTCCTATCTATGTGACCCTGGGCAAGTCACTTAATCTCCATTTCCTAGCCCTTACCATGATTCCACCTTGGGACTGATACTTAGTACTGATTCTAAGAGGAAAGGGAGGGGACTATAAGAAGAAGCAAACAAAGATGCCAGGAAAAATAATTATTTGAATGGACTTGATTATGAAAAGGAACTCACATCTGTGTCAGAAATGGACATCTGGTAACCCTTGGCTTAATCTTCTTTAATGAGTTAAGCATTTAAGTTGTGTTATAGTAAATTATTTTGCATGAGTTCACATAGAGAGCAATTTTTGTAGAGTTTGTAATTTGGAAGAGTTTTGTTTATAGTATGTCCTTAGGGGGTTTCTTTGTTTTAACAGCATGCAGCTTGACAGAAATACGCTGCCCAAAAAGGGACTAAGGTATATATTTCTCTTAGCACAACTGCTGCCTCTCTGTCTTTGTGTCAACTTTGTTTGCTGTCTCTCAGTTTCTCCTCTTGTTCCTTTACAACATAACACCTAGCATTTAAAATGAAGATGACTCTTAACCCTCTTGATTTCCTTGACTTTTTTTAATCTAAGTGAGAACATTTTCTATCAGAAATTATATGTGCATCAGACCTCAAAAAGTGGTGACCAGGACCCAGAGCAAGTCAAGTCCAATAGGAATACTGTTTAGAAAGTAAAGGTAGTTTGCTAAGGACTTATCTTCAACAGAGATATTGAGGATAGTATTTCTGCTGTTTAAGAAAATGCAGACACCAAGGTTGGAAATGAAAGTATTCCATTGTACCCTATATTGCAGATAAATGCATGAAACTCAAGGGCTCTTATAGCCTAAAGATGAGGCTATTTGTGCAGTCTAACTTTGAATCTAGGAAAACTTATTCACATTATTAGAAATCATATCAAGTCATTTAGTCAAGATCCAGTTTTTATTTAACCTTCCACCCCTACCTTCTTCAGAAGTCATTCTTTTGATATTCATGGGATGGTGGATTGAAGGAAGGTATTATGTTCAGAGTGAATTGCATTGAAATTGTTATTATCTCAGGGTATCAAAATATCACTATATCCCCTTTTTCCACTAGAGGAAAAGAAAGGGATATATGTTGGACAGCTGTGCTGAACGTTTAGGTTAAAAGATTCAAATGATGAGGGTCCTGGAATATAATGACTTTCCTTCTCAATAATGCTGAGTTCGTTTACTCCACAATAACTTTGAAGTTTGAGTAGCATGCTTTGTATCTTCCCAGTTATTCCTTTTCTGCCAGTTAGATCTCTTCTATTAGTTAGCATTAGAAAACCATTGGCAAATGATTTAATTTTTAAAACTTTTGTTCCAGAAAATTTATGCTCTGATTAAGTAAATGAATTTCCTCTCCATTTGGATTAAGACAAGATGCCATAATTGCCTTTGGAAAGACAAATGCTGGTGTTGATCAAAATAGTTATTGTTCCTAATGAAATTAATTCCTCTTCCTCATGCACCCTTTTTTCCATTAGCTTTCAATCTGTCTTTTTCTCTAACCCTCCATTCATGGGTGTTGTTCTGTAAGAAGTTATTCATCTTTCTCAGCCTCTAGCCTACCATTTGTCCACCATTTCAGATCTAGGCTCATCCCTTCCTCTATCCCACGCCCATGCTTTTGTGTCCTTCTCAATTAACTTGGCTGTCTTCTTCATTGCTTATGATTTTTGACTCCATCTCTCACAGAAGCATAATTTTCTTCTTAAGAATTCTCCCCTTTCCCTGTGAGATTCCAACAGATGGTGTGAAATCATCTGTAAGAACTGAGCAATTAAAATTAGATTCAATCTGTTCAGGAATTTTGTTCAGTCTGAATAGCCAAGTACTCCTGTTTGTTTTCCAGCTTTGGTACTGCCTTGTCCTTGTGTGAGTGTTTAAGTGTCCCAGATGTTTTATTTTGCAGATACACCCCATCGTCCCGGCAGGCCAGTCAAGAGGAGGGTAAAGAATGGCTACGATCTCACTCAACTGGAGGCCTGCAGGATACTGGTAACCAGTCACCCCTTGTTTCCCCTTCTGCTATGTCATCCTCAGCAACAGGAAAATACCACTTTTCCAACTTAGGTAAAATCTTGAAATATTTATTCCTTTTTTTGTTACCTTTATCTTAAAAAGAAAATATTGATTTCCTGGAAATCATCTGAAAAACTAATAACTTCTTCAATTTTTCAAAAAATTATGTATTTTAAAAAGTCTTTCTATAAATACTTTTTGGATAAAAAAGCCATGTCTATATCAATTTGTTTTTGATAAATAACAAAAAGTCATTTCAAAATGCACACAAAAGTCACCAATTAGACAGAACTTTAGAAACTGTTAAAATGAAATACAAAACAACAAGAAACCAAAAAACAACAAGAAACCAAAAAAAAAACCTTTTTAAGAGTTTTAGAATTTGGAGGAAGAATTCTTTATGAAATAATGAAGTAGAACAAAAGTCTAAACCTTACCAGTTATCCCTTTAAAAATATTAGGCTATTTAAGTGGTTGCCTTTACTATAAAGCTGCTTGTAATTTATTCTTTTTTTTAATTTTATTTTTCTTTTATTGCTTCTTTATGGAACTTTCTCTGAAAGATTGTATTTCTGCAGTAACCTGTGATTCCCAACATATTCAGCACCGTTGGGAGTCTCCTAGCAATTTCTTTCCTATAGCATTTCAAGATCCATCTGGTTAGACTTTCTTCAGCTAAAAAAAAAAAATTGGGGGAGAGAGGGAAAGAAAATCTGCATTCCATTTGACCATGGGGAAAAAACACTACTTTGCTCTCTCAAGCAAATTATCAATATATTGGGTATTGGGAATATAAGAGCAAGACCAGAACAATGCCTTCTCTTAAGATGATCACATTCTACCGGAATGGAATGTACTTACCTAAATACAGAATGTATAAAAAGTAATTGAAGATGCACAGAGAATTTGCAATTGGATTTTTTTTTCAAAGGTAACAATTAAACCGCATTGGGAAGGGATCTAGAGATTCCCAAGTGGTAAAGGTGAGAAGAGAGGTATGGAGTATAGACTGAACAAAAGTGTCGTGATGGTAGATGGAGCAATAAGTATAAAAAAGAACAAAAGTAAGCTAGTTTGTCCAGAGTGTTGAACAGAGGAGAGGATTTGAATATTATCAGTCCAGAAAGAAAAGTTGAATCCAAGCTGTGAGGATTTTTAATTTGGTTACATTGTGAGTTTGAATTTTATTTCACAGGAAATAGATAGGGAGTCTCAACAGCTATTCACCAGGAGAGTGACTTGATATTTTTATTTATGTCAATTTTGAAGCTATTTACAATGAGCTTAGATAGAGTAGAGATGAGGCAGAAAGGTTCATTTAGAGGCTACTTCAATAGTCCAGAAAAAAAAAAAAAAAAGTGATGAGCATCTAATTTAAAGTGGTAGCCAAATTTAAGTTGAGGGGAGAGATGTCAGAGATATTATGAAAGGAGAATTAAGTATTCAGGGAGCTGAGGAAGAGAAAGTAGCCAAGTTTTGATCCTAAGATTTCAAAGTTAGGGGTTTGGTTCAGTGAGGAGAATCTCTGCCTCTAACTTAACTGACTTTCAGCTACACTTCTAGAATAGTGATGATGATGATAACTAGCATATTGATAGTCTTTTTAGGTTTGCAAAGCACTTTCCACATATTAACTCATATGAGCCTCACAATAACTCTGGGAAGTAGGTGCTATTATTATGCCCATTTCACAGGTGAGGGAATTAGGGTAGACAAAAGTTTAGTGACTTGCCCAGGGTCACATAGCTAGCAAACCTCTGAGACAATTTGACTCAGATCTTCCTGACTCTAGCCCAATTATTCTTTTTTAAATTATTTATTTATTTATGATGTTTTTCCATCTTTACATGATTCATTTTCTTTCCTTCCCCTCTTCCCTCCCCCTCCCAGAGCTGATAAACAATTCTACTGGGTTGTACAAATATTACCACTTGATACCTATTTCCATATTATTCATTTTTGCTATAGAGCAATCTTTTAAAGCCAAAACCCCAAATCATATGCCTATATATACATGTGATAAGTGATGTCATACGTTTTGCTTTTGCATTTCTACTCCCACAGTTCTATTTCTTAATGTGAATAGCATTCTTTTATATAAGTCCTTCAGGAATGTCCTGACTTGTTGCAATGCTACTAGTAGCAAAGTCCATTGCATTGGATAGTTCCACAATGTTTCCCTTTCTGTGTACAATGTTCTTCTGGTTCTGATCATTTCACTCTGCATCAGTTCATTGAGGTTCTCCCAGTTCATATAGAAAGCCTTCAGATCATCATTCCTTATAATACAATAGTATTCTATCACTATCATATTTGTTCAATTGTGCCCCAATTGAGAGACACCCCCTCATTTTCCAATTTTTTTGCCACCACAACAAGCATACCAACCCAAGTATTCTATCTGATGATAACTGTTGTTAAGCCGTTTCAGGCATGTCCCACTCTTTGTGACCCCATTTAGGGTTTTCCTGACAAGGATATTGGAGTGGTTTGCCATTTCCTTCTCCAGTTCATTTCAAAAATGAAGAAACTGAGGCAAACAGGGTGAAGTGACTCACCCAGAATCATATACCTAATACAATTATATGAAGCTGGATTTGAATTCAGGCCTTCCTAAATTTAGCCCTTGAGATCTATCCATTGTACCACCTAGCTGCCTATAGATCTAAAACACATAATATAGCATATTGCACAGTGCTTTGCATATGGTAGATGGTCAATATTTTCTGGAACATTTTTGTGTGATCTTAATGTGAATCAAAATCAGTTTTTCTGAGGCAAGTCACTTAACCTTGTTTGCCTTGGTTTCCTCATCTGTAAAATGATCTGGAGAAGAAAATGGCAAACCACTTGTGTCTTTGCCAAGAAACTCCCAAATGAAGTCACAAAGAGTTGGACACAATTGAATGACAGTTTTCTATACCAGCAAAAATTTGAGAAACTCTACATGAACTTGACAGTCCTAGAGTATGGTGGAAACTTTTTCTTTATTTTAATTTAAAAAAATTGATCAGTGTGAGCCATGCTCTTTTTTACCAATTCCAATTCATTCTAGTAACACGCCTTTCAAATAAATGGAAAGTACAACTGGTACTAATTTAAAATGCTTTGTATATTAAATCCATGCCTGTACTTTCCCCTGCAGTCCCCCTGGAATTGAATTAGTAAGAATTTGACCTAGCTAAATAGTCAATGGAATATTCCACCCTATGCATTAAGACCATCTGCTAACAAACTCCACTTGCTAATTTATTGGCAAATACACTGCTTTAGGCCTTTTTACTGGAAAATCAATTTTTTTTCTTATAATTTAGACCTAGAATTCCATGCTCAAAGGCAGGGTCCTCTTTTAACTTCCCAGAAGTATGACTATATAGTTTGTGAAAACCTTGTTATCAAATAAAGGAAGCTGCAGCCCATATCTCTTCCCCACCACAACCACCTCTGGGCATTAAGCAAGTTGTTTTAGGCTAACAGCTCCCCTTGTTGGCCAGTTCAAGAGTAAGTCTGACTTACTCTTCTTTAATAGAACCTTACAAATGTTGTACATCCCTGTTTTTCCTCTTCTCCTTTATCATCAGTCTATGCACATCTTGAATCTATTTTAGTATTCATTTCTCTCCCAGCCACAAGCTAAACACAAGGTTTCAATGAAGTATGGAAGTCCTAGTGCAAAAGCCTTATCTAATGATGCTATAAGTGCCTGCCCTGCAATTTATAATCTTAACAGGGGTTCTAAATCTGGGTCTATGATTTTTTTTACTATCCTAATAATTTGTTTTTAATACAATTGATTTACAGTTTTGGTCTCTATATTTCATTTTATTCACTTAAAATATTATTCTAAGAGGTTCTTAATATCTGTGTCCCCCCAAAATGTTGGTAAGCCTTGATAAAGTTTGTTTGGGACTGAGAGAAGTGGGATGTCTTGTCCAGGATCGATAATTCATTATGTGTCAGACATTGGCATTGGACTTTCCTAAATCTGAAGCTGAGCCTCTGTCCATTATGCCATGAGGACTTTCCAATGAGACTAAGATATTTTTCTTTTTGCTTTCCCTTTAATTTCTGAACCAACAACAACAAGAAAAGAGTCAAAATGTCTAATAAGTCTAAGAGTATTGTTACTTGTTAATATGTTCTTATGAAGGAAGGCAGAAGAAAGGAAAGGAGAGGAGAGGAGAGGAAAGGGAAAAGGAAAATGGAAGGGAAAGGAAAGGAAAATGGAAAGGAAAGGGAAGGGAAGGGAAGGAAAGGAAAGGAAAGGGAAGGAAAGGAAAGGAAAGGAAAGGAAAGGAAAGGAAAGGAAAGGAAAGGAAAGGAAAGGAAAGGAAAGGAAAGGAAA
>NC_058134.1:256766484-256827260 GCF_016433145.1 Gracilinanus agilis | reverse complement strand
TCTCTCTCTCTCTCTCTCTCTCTCTCTCTCTCTCTCTCTGTCTCTCTCTCTCTCTCTCTCTCTCTCTCTTTGTGTGTGTGTGTGTGTGTCTGTCTGTCTCTCTCTCAGGATAAACCATTCCACTTTTGCAAAACTCTAATAGTTAGATAACTCCTCCTTATATCAAGCTCAAATATTTCTCTGGGCCCCTCTACTCATTGCTTCTACTTCTCTCTTCTAGAGCATCTAGAGCAAAGTACAAAATTGAGCCTTCTTGCATTTGAGAATCCTTCAGGCAATTGAAAATATTGATTATGCCCTACTTAAAGTTGTTTTTTTTTAGTTTTAATATGTCTAACTCTTCAACCTGTTATTGTTTATCATACAACCCATATCCAAAAACTGCAAGTACCTATGATAGTTAATTGTCTTCTGGCTTATGAGAGCCCAGAATCATCTCAACACTGCCTTGGAATAGGCCTCCAGTGGAATATATAATGAGGACCATTGAGTCTATTTCCAGAGATACATCTTTTTGCCTAGACTAGGCAGATGATAATTGCTTAAACTCCAAGGAGTAGAGGGTGAGAAAAGAACCCATTACAGGTAAAATTTAAATAAAAATAAACATAAATCAGTCTTACCCTCCCATTATCTAAAGTATTATCTGATTTTAAGTTCAAAGATTTAGAAATTGCATTATTTCCGTCAGGTCTACATAGATTGTAAAATACAACCAAATTAACAATCTTTTTCTATGATAGAGGAACCCCTCTGAAACTATTGCAATTATCTTTTTTTTACTTTTAATCAATGAATATGTGATCTGATTCTGTGCTCTCTCTGTAAACAATATCTCTCCTCTTGTCTTGATTGCTTTCAGAGAGAGAAACCTTAATTCAAAAACTGAACTAGAGGCAAATTCCAGAATGATCCTCTGCTGTTTATGTTTATAGACATAACCTTTTATGACATTGAAAGCATAATTAGTTCACTGGTTACTGCTCTATATTCCAAAATGAATTGTTCTAACTTCTTGAAATGACTTACTCACAACCAACTAATTAAAAACAACAACTTGGAGAGTTTGCTTTCACATATTAGAGGAGTTCACCAATCTGGAATTTAGGAGGCAGCTCTGTAGCTCAGTAGAAAGAGCAGTTAGCTTGAAGTCAGGAAAATAGTTCACATTTGCCCTCAGACATTTACTACCTAGGTGATCCTGGGCAAGTCACTTAACATTTGTTTGACCCAATCCATTAGAGAAGGAAATGGCAAATCACTCCAGTATCTTTGCCTGGGGTCAAGAAGCATTGGACACAACTGAAAAATGACCAAACCATCTGGACTAAGGAAAGGGACTAAATATGTTATTTCCATATATTACAGCCTTTTGGTGTTTATATATGCAATGGATTATAAAATATTCTGTTCTTACATTTTTACTGTGAAATGATAGAATTTTAAAGCTGAATGGAGCTTCGATTGCATCTGTCCAGATTCCTTTTTTAACAAATAAGGATATTGAGGAATGCAATGGTTAAGTAACTTCCACAACTAATAGACTCTGTGACTGGGGATAGAACTCCGGTCCCCTGAACTTGGATTCTTTCCAGTACAACAACTACCATTCTTACCTGACTGTTGTTAAAAGTAGTAAGGTTAAGACATTTTGAGAAGTAGCATCTTTGATGCAACTAGTAGAGCCCTGGAGCTATAAGATATATCTTAGGATCACCATTTCAGAGGAAGAAGGGATCTTTGAGATCACCTAGTGTAGCCTACTGATTTTACAGTGAATAAAACTAAGCCCCAGAGAGATTCTAACTCTGAATATAATTCATTAATTGCCAGATGACCTTGGAAAAGTTACAGCTTTGGTTTCTCCACATGTATCATGGAGATAATGCCACATGCATCATGGAGATAATGCCACATGCCTCAATTCCTATCTCAAAGAGTCCTTGTCAAAATCAAATGGAAAATCATATGTGAAGTAAAATTAAGTAAAAATCAAGAAAATAAAATGATCTGCATAATTGAGTTACCACTATGCTTTGTGAAACAAACTAATTACTACAAAGTAAATGGAAGCAGGCAGAAATTTTTCTGTAGTGAATATTAAGCAAAGTTTTAGACTGTAGTACTGGGTTGAATAATTATGCATCCTAAAACACAAAATGAATCATTTAATTATTTGAGGCCCAATTTTGCCATCAATAGTGTGAAGATTAAAATTAATATACAAAATACTAAACATTATATTTATGAATATTTTATTAATAATAAATTAACAAAAGAGACTAACTAAAAGGTACTAACCAGCTCACTTCCAGGAACCAAAGAGAAAGAGGGAGGAGTTACAGCCAACTATAAAACAATAAGGTGACCACCCAAAAATGGAGGCTCAGGACAGATTAAAGGGAATTTTGGGAAAACTAAAGGATTTATGGGGGATGAAGTCCAAATTTCAAAATCACTGGTTTCAAAATTTCCATTTATACAATAGAGATATTAAAAAAGGATAAACATGAGATTAAAGAAAAAAGAACAAAAACAATGACTTCACTACTAGATTCATTTTTCTTGGCACTAAAACATGGCAGTCAAAGAAATGCTTGTGTATCTGAATTAGGATGATCATTTGTTCCTATGTAATGATAAAGTCCCATGCTGAATAAATTGTCAATGCTTAATTCAGTGAAACTATTTGAAGAAAATCCTAGGAAAAAAACATTAATGATTAAATCTAATCAGAAGCCTTTTAGAGCCTTAGGCCCTTAGTGGGTGGAATGAAGGGGAGAATGTGAGAGATAAATAAAGGGAATGAATCTTTCTATGATTTGCTTATCTGATTTTATGCAAGCTTGTGAATATTTAATCAGTGAAGTTTCAGTGGAGAGTCTCTCAGCCTGTAATTCAATCTTTGAGAAGGTCCAACCATGTGTGATAACCTGTGGGTGATTAATAGGTTGTTTCTTGACTAAAATGCTCTGTTCTTTTTAGATTTTGTTGTGCTTTAATGAGGAATCTTTATGTTGACTTTGAGTATTTTGGTTGGAAGAAAATTCAGTTATTCTCAGATTATTGGAAGCCAGATTTTTCTAAAACTATTTGGTCTTAACTTCTGTTGATGATCAAAGTTACTTCCTTTTCCCTTAGTGAGTTTGACCATTAAGTCAAGGATATATTTTTTCTAATTGATCTTTTCTCTCTTACTTTTTCTTCTCTCCCTAGTCCATGGGTCTTCGTTATCACTGGTTTCAAGCACATCTTCTCTCTACTCTACTGTGAGTATTTATTAGGTCTCTTAAGTTACAAGGGAGATGGCAAAAGAGAATGAGTTTCATAAGGTTTTTCTCACTGCAAAATTAAAAGTAAGCTGATGATAAACTATATGAAATCTAGTTATACCTCATCTCCCCCAGCAGGTTCTATTGACAGCTTCTGAGAAGGGTTCTTTTGATTTAGGTAGGAAGAACTCTTTTCAGTCAATGTGTGCATTTAAAACTGAAGTACATCAAACTGCTTCTGGTCTAGTGAAGTTTCTGAGCCACCAGGATAATGAACGGTATCCTACCACTACCTCTCCAAATTCTGGCTACTTTTATCTTGCTCCTTTCCAGTAGCTGTTAAACAGAAGAGCTTGTAATTGATGTTCCAGTATGTTTCCCTCATGCTTAAATTCTCTTCATGGAGCAAAACATTTAGAAAGATCAGAGACCTGAAGGGCAGCAGTTTTGTTTCTTTATTAATCCATTTGTTGAGCCTGGATCTTCTGAAATTGGTTTAGATTTAAAATATTACCTAAAAGTATTTATTTAAAAGGAAATCCTTCTAACACCAATATACAAAATTTTATTAAGTTTCTCTCTCCCTCTCCATCTAAGGGATTTGTTTTATCTGCCCTTTTGATAAAGGGCTTTTTATCCTGAAACAGGTGATATTGTATAGGGGATCTTAACCTTTTCCTATATCATGAAGAAAACCAATTACTTTGAAATAGAATTATAGTTATACCTATAACTTATTGAATTCTGTAAATATATAATACATATACCATAATAATAAAAATAATATAACAGAAAACTAAAATATAGTTATATATTACCTATTACTGTCCATAACTGAAATATAGTTGCCTATATGTAATTTTATCAATAAAATTGATTTTCTTTTAATGTAACATATTTTATTTGACATATTAAAAATTCCAAGAAGGACTCTCTATATTTATATATGTATTAAATATAAACATTATATTGAAATTTATTATATTTATCATTTCATTATTTTTATGTGTAAATCATCTGCTACTGAAATTATTATATTGTTGAAAAACTTTATCTCTACTATATAAAATTGAAATAGTTCTATTTTAATGTATTAGTGTTCATAAATGAAATCATTATATAATATTTTGAAAGACATGTTGAATATATAACTATAAAATAGTTATATGCGTATTCATAATTTTCAATATCATTGATTTTGTTTGTAATGTTATATTTTATTTGATTGACTTAGAAAACATTTTTCTAGGAAAGTGTGTATATATACAAATATACACAGTAATATAACCATGTGCATTTTTGAGTATTTGATGATGATGATGATAATAATAATAATAATAATAATAATAGCAATAGCTCACATTTACATAGTGCTTACTGTCTGCCAGATACCTAGGTGTGTAACTGATGGTGAGGATGGTGATTACGGTATTTCTAAAGCACTCACTAAGTGCCAGGCTCTGTGTGAAGTGCTTAGTAATTATCATCTCATTTAATCTCATAACAGCTCTGGAAGGTGGGTGTTATTATTATCCTCATTTTACAAATTATGATATGGAGGCTAATAGGAATTAAATGATTAGCCCAGGTAGGGCATTCAGAAAGAAAATGTGATAAACTAGGTCTTTTCCCACTTCTAAATGATCAAGTTGTTTGGAAGTTGGATTTTTGTATTTACTAAGTCATAATGAGACACTCACTGCATGTCCCAAGGGCCAGAAATACCTTTTCCAGAATCCCACAGTTCTCATGCTAAATGGGATAGCCTGTGCAACTTTCTAAATTAAAACAAACATCCCAGTTTCAGGAATCATCTGTCCCAGTTGGCTTAAAATGCCAGTGGGTGCTGGGAATTGTGGCACGTACCTTTAATCCCTGCTATGGGGAGAGGCTAAATATGATGGGACACAAGAATTCATCGCCTCTCATCTGCAATATGGCTAAAGCTGATCTGGTGTCCAGACTAATTCTGGTACCAACATGAAGAGCCTTTGGGAGCAATATTGCCTACATGGGCCAATTGGTCCAACTTGGAACAATGGAGCAGGTCAAACCTTCCAGGCTGATGAGCTTTGGGATTGAATTAGTGAATAGCTGCTATACTTTGACCTCTTGACATAAGAAGACCAAGCCTCAAAAATCAACAACAAAAACAAACCCAAAAAAGTCATTGGTAAAACACATTGCCAAAATGACTTTTTTTCTTTCTCGTACTTCCTCTTTTAGGCGTTTTAAGAAAATGGCAATTCTCAGAGATTAGGATATCATAATTTTTGGCAAATAAATGTTCTCCACCATTGAAGGTTTCTAGCAATAGCAGAATAGTGAGGTATTATTTTCTATTTGTATTTTTTGGTTCTTTTTTTTGGAGTGAGAAGATTAGGTTAAGACACATTATTTCAACTATAGAGGGAATTCCAAGTATAAAAATGACTTCCACTGATTTAGATCAGCCACTGGCAGCTACGTAACTTGCCCATAGTACACAGACATGCCAAGGATCTAGATGTTCCCTAACCGAAAACTGGCATTCAAGTTTTGAATCATTTTCTTAGTTAATATAATGGAAAGAGCATTAAATTTAAAATTAGGAGACTTGAGTTCAAATTCAGTACCCATAATTTCTACCTTGGCTCCATCATGTCCACCTTCTGACCATGGAAATGTCACTTTATCTCTTTTGGACTCAGTTCCTTCTCAGGTAAAATTATTTTGGACCTTATGCACTCCTAATTTTTCTTTAAGTTCTTTATCTGTGATCCTATAGAATCAAAGGCAGCTTGCCATATGATAAAATGGCTAGAGTACTGAGCCTGGAGCCAGGAAGATGAGTTAAAATTCAGTTTTAGACACTTATTAGGTGTGTGATCCTGGGTATTTGCCTGACTTTCTTCAACTATAAAATGATAATAGCAATTAATTCATAGTGCTGTTGTCTGATTCAAATGAAATATTTGCAAAAATTTGGCACTGTGCTTGCCCTTTATTAGGAATTAAAATTAGGATCAGAAGAGTTGGACACAACTGAAAAACCTGAACAATAACAAATATTCCAGGCTTTGTGCTAAACCCTTTACAAGTATTATTATGATTATTTGAGTAGATATTTGAAAGAAAACAAGAGGGAAGAACTAAAATAGATACGGGGAGCAGCAATAAATAAATTCCTTCATTCCTCAACTCTTTATATATCAAGGAATTTTGTTTGTATTCCCACCTCCAATCCAAGCAACCATCCTTTTAAACTTAGTCTTTGAGGTTGCTCTGACTGGAAAATCCATCCTTTTGCTCACAATCTTGTAGAAGAATTTTTTTTTTTTAATTTAGCTAAGTTGGTCTTCAGATGACACACATGTAAGCAGATTGTTGAACCAATACCAAAATTCCTTTCAATTCAGTAAGTCCTGAGCGGTCTTGCACTACAGTGTTATAATGTTTCAGAACTGAGAATCATCATTACACCACAATTAAGAATTTGAATAGAACTTAATAGAGGTTTTAAAAAAAATGACTCCATTTTAATCATATGAGATATAGCAGAAAAAAAAAACTCAATTGGTAGTTTGTATAGAACCATTCTCCCAAAGCATAATGACTGTCTTCATTTTCTTATGACATCCTTGTCACCTAGCAGAGTGCCTGATGCTTATCAAACACTTATAAATACTTAAGGAATTGGGAGTACAGGAAATTGAAAGAATGGGAAGAAAGAGGAAGGAATAAATTTTTTAAGGGTCTACCATTTGCCAGGTATGGGCAGCTGGGTGATGTGACGTTAGGAATATTCATCTTCCTGAGTTCAGAACTGGTCTCAGATACTTAAATTTGCTGGGCAAGACTTTTATCCTGTTGACCTCAGTTTCTTCATCTGTAAAATGAGCTGGAGAAGGAAATGACAAAACACTCCATTTTCTTTGTCAAGAAAATCCTCAAATGGGATCTGAAGAGTTGGACACAACTGAAAAACCTGAACAATAACAAATATTCCAGGCTTTGTGCTAAACCCTTTACAAGTATTATTATGATTATTTGAGTAGATATTTGAAAGAAAACAAGAGGGAAGAACTAAAATACATAAGGGGAGCAATAATAAATCTGAAAATATAGATGGGGAGATCAAAAGCGAGAAACTTAGCATAAGATAGGCTGCAGGATGAAGGGCTTAAGAGGAAAAGAGAAAAGAAAAAAAGTTAAGAAAATGTGAACAGTTCTTTAAAAGTTAAGAATCTGAAATCTGATTAAAAGGGGGGACAAAGAACATGAAAAAAATATTAAGCAATAAAAAACATAAAGTAAAGCAATTTTATTAGAGAAAGGTATGAAACAAGGAAGCGAATTAAATTAAAAATAAAACATAAATAAAAAAGACAGAAGAAGTAGAATCAAAAATAAATTATTAAGAATTCCTAAGATTTTAAAAATTCTCCTGTCTAGTGGTTTATAACTATGTCTGTGTCATGGACCTCTTTGGCAGATTAGACTAAAATATGGGTCTCTATCCACAAAATAATAATAATGAGGAGGAGAAAAGAATCACAAAGGAAATTAATTATATTGAAATAAAAATATACTTTTTTTTTCCCACTCAGTCTCATAGATCCTTGGAAATCTGTTGATGGATCAGGTCTATGGAATCTAGGTTAAGTATCCCTGCCTTAGATGATGAAGTCATATGTTTTAAGGAGTTCCTGGATGGACTAAGGCAGGAACTGAAGATAATAGAGTTAGCTATAACTAAAGATAAATAAAAGAAAGAGTAACCTTCCACTCAACATGACACAAAGAGTCCAATAATATATATGAAAGTTCTTTAACAATAGAAAAGCACTTATTCTAGTAGGAGGCATTATTTTTCTCACAATAACTGCTAAAGAGCCTTGGATTGATTCAGTCAATATCTAGTTGGTAACCTTGAAAAAGTCATTCATATGATTCATTTCCCTATTCTGTCCTAGCTATATCATAGAATCTGTGTTTCTTTTTTTTTTCTTAACTCAATAAGAGAATAAAGATGAAAGCAACTATTAAAATAGTACTATATTTGCCTTATCCTGAAAGCAAGGACAGCATTTTGTTGGATTTTCTACTTTGATGACAAAGAGCAAAGAATAAATTAGCAGGAACCTATTTAAAAGCCTTTTGTCAAAAAGAGCAGTACTCTGTGAAATCACAGGTCCTGGCAGTGTCACAAGGGGAACTCTTTCTTCATCTCTGTCCCTCTTTTAAATTCAAAAAAGGATTTATATTTAAACTGCTTAATTATCATCCTAAAAACTTTCACAGTAGAAAAGTGAATAAATTATTTCAGATTAAAAATATAAATCCAAGGAATTTCTTTGTGAAATTTTGTGTTAGTTACCTTCACTGTATTTAGATTCTAATACTTTGGACTGAGCACCACAATAAACTATATGTACATTCTGTAGGTTTAACCAGAGTCAGAGTGATATCCTAGAAGCAAAGCTGTTATTTTACACTGTTTTAGTGAGAAAACTGGCTTTTTTCAGTTCTCGCTTTCTTACCTTGATATCCTCCAGGATATCACAACTGCCTCAGAAAAGCAAAAAATAGATATTAAGTGACTGACTTTTTTATTTACTAATTCTCTCTGTTTAAGTCATTGTAAAAATATTTTTATATATACCTACATCACTTAAATATTTCTGAAATATCGAAGAAGAGCAACAGTGGAAAAAGCCAATCCAACCCAATCTAGTAGTCCAATAAAGGTACATTAAGCTTCTTCTATGTGCCAGGCACTATGTTAAGTCCTAGGGATATAATTTATAAAAAAGAAAGTCTGTGCCCTCAAGGAGCTGGCATTCTAATGGGGAGAGAAAATACAAAAGGAAGAAGGAAAATGATAATGGGGGATGAAGCTATGGACTACTGGCTAGTTACAGGAATATCTTATCAATGGAGTTAAAATCAGACAGGATAGTAGATACATATTTCACTGGATTAAAAAGTCCAATTAATGCCCACTATAAGGGAAGGGATTGAGAGGAGTTTGGTTCTCCACCCTCCAATAAAAGGGGAGACAAAGCTGAATGAGTCAGTTATCACTCAAGATTTAAGTTACAAGTATCATGATGAGATAATTGTTTTTCAGTGTTTCAGTCTTGTCCAACTCTTCTCACCTCATCTAGGTTTGTTGGCAAAGATACAGAAGTAGTTTGCCATTTCCTTCTCCAATTCATCCTACAAATGAGGAAACTGAAGCAAATAGTGTTAAGTGACTTGCCCAGGGTCACACAGCTAGTATATGTAAGGATAGATTTGAACTCAGGTCTTCCTGGCTCTAGGTCCCACAGAGCCATCTAGCTGATGGTGAGATCAGAGGTATAGTAATAGATATGTTAATCTAGTTTAATGCAAATTAGGTTTTTTAAACCCCAGGGCAAACATCAGACACAGGGGGAGAGTATGACAGAAAAGAATTATTATAATCCTAAAAGTAAGGATTTTCACTTTAGAAGAGAATATAAGACCTATATATAAATCATCATGCTAATAATAATAATAATAATAATAGCTAACATCTACTATAATAAGAGCTGTAATTCATATAGCACTTAAGATTCACAAAGCATTTTACTTGGGTTATTAATTTGATCTTATCAACAATCCCTAAGAATTAGGTTCTATTATTATACTTATTTTACAGATAAGAAACTGAGGCTGAGAGGGATTAAATGACTTGCCTTTGTCACTTAAGTAACCTAAGTAACATCTAAATATATAAAGCTACATTTGAACTCCATTTCCTGATTCAAAGCCCAACACCCATTGAGTAAATGTAAGGTAGGATGTGACAAATTATGAGGAAAATTCTGTAACTTGGGATGGATAGATTAAAGAGGAGAGAGATCAGTTTCAAGGATACTTCTTAGGAGGATCTTATAATATTGTAGGCAAGAGGTGATGCAGGCTTTGACTGAGATTGATGGCTAAATGGTTTGTTAATGGTTGGAAAATGACAGGGTATTGCTTTTTGATCAACAAATAACAAGAGCCAATATGTACAGCAGAGAATATGCTATGTGATTTTTTAATAACCTTTAGGGCAGAATTGATTTCAATAGAATTTTTTCAATTATGTTGTTAATGGAAAATTCAGTGGAACAAAGAAAAGTACCTCTTATGGTAGTGCCTAAGGTGTTATGACTATCTAGTGTGCTCATATTTCTTTAGAGTCAGTCAATAAAATGTTTATGTCATGCTGTACTAACAAGTCTGGAAGTAGAATTTGGATAGATGAAAAAGGAAAAAATAATATATAAAATTCCAAGCTAAAGAGCTAATTGCATTGAAGATCTAAAAGTCATGTCTGTATATGAAATTTGAAATCAAAATCCAGGTCATAGGATTGTGAATTTAGAAATCTAAAAGGTTCTAATGGCCATCTCCATCAACCTCCTCATCTAGAGATGAGGAAACTGAGGAGATGGCTTACATCTCCTATTTATTTGACCTTTGGCCAGTCCCTTAACCTCTCTAGTCCTTAGTTTTCTCCCTGATAAAATCAGAGGTTTAGAAAGTCCTGAGTTATCATTCTGAGTTTTAATTTATAAGTGATTTGTCCAAGATGATACAGAGAATAAGTACCAGAGACAACATTTGAATTCTTTACCCTTTGTAACACCATCTCCATTTAATTTTAAAATCCTTTGCTAATTTTGATCACCATTGACTTGATCAATATGCAAAATTATAATTGTGTTTAGCCTATTGTTCCACTCTTTAGAAAATAAATTATGTCATTGGGGTGGGGGTGAAGGAGGAATACCATTGTTTTAACCATAGGCATAATGAAATAAAAATCTTTTGACTGCTCTTGAAATAAAGCATCCAGGTTTTAGCATTTTTCCTGTTAGCTTTTTTTTAAAACTTTATTCCTGAAGGGAAGATAAAAAGGATAGTTTCTGCTTTTGTTTGGTTATTTTTACTTACAGGTACTTTTGTATCATTTAATCAGGAATAGCTGGGCAAGTAGAAACAAAAAGATTGTTTTTCAGGTTTTAAAGGAAACTGGTTGAATACAATGAATAGTTACCTTATTCAGTGGCATTATGCCCTTTCCTGCTTCTGATAGATTGAGGCAGCTTCCAAAAAGTAATAGCTCCCATAACTCATTTCCTAGCATTATTGCAACCCAGCATGAAGAGGAAAACCAGTGCTAAGAGTTTTCCACAATTGAGGCCAAAAACACCCAGCAGGCTACTCCAGCAGTCCTTATTTCCATAAGCTCTTCAGCTAAAGATGTTTATCAGCTACATTTAGTCACCACCTCCATACTCAGCTCTCCCATTTTGCTGACTTGTGGCTTAATAAGAAAGACAATGGAAATGAAAGCTGTGATGATCAGCAAGGACGGCAAAGATTTTGTTTGTTTGTTTGTTTTTACCTGCAACTATTTTTCACCTTCACTTAAGATACCTCATGAATATTAGGAGAGTATAAGGAATTGGCTTTCCATAGAGGGATTTACAAGCATCTTTGTAGCTGGTGGAGTTACATTTCCCTCAGTCTTAGTGAATGGACCTTAAAAATCTAACTTAAAACAGAGGGATTCCCTCCATCTCCATTTTTTTTTTTTAGCTTCTAAATGGTACTATGATAAGTTTGCTGCCAATTTTCCCCCTTCTTCTTTAAAACCCTTTCTGTATTCTTATCAGTTCTAAGACAGTATAGATACAAGGGCTTGGCAATTGGAGTTGACTAACCCAGGGCACATAGCTAGGAAGTTTCAGATTTGAACCCAGATTCTCCCAAATTCAGGGCTAGTGTTTTATCAACTGTGCACCTTGCTGTCCCTACGCTGCCATTCTTAAAAGAAAAGAAACCATTTTGAAGTTGCTAATAATAACTTTTTTTGAATAATATCATTAACTTGGTTCTATATCATAGGATCATCGATTTTTAATTGGAAAGGTCCATGAAGAGAGTATGTAGTCCACCTACTTATTTTACTAGCAAAGAGAACAATCTATTACCAAGAGAAGTAAAATGACTCATTCAAGGACAATCAATAACAACAGAGGCAAAGTTGAACCCAGATCCTATGACTCTAAATCCAGTGACCTTTTCACTTTTGGAGATACCATTAAACTTTCTTGTTGACCCATAAACAAGAAGAAAAAGAAAAAAGCATTCTTAAAATATTATAGTGTAATAAATTTCACACTAGAAGGAAATTTGGAGATCTTCTAGCCCAACCTCCTCATTTTACAGATGAGGACATGAATGCCCAATATGAAATGACCTGAATAATTACATTTGGTAAGTGGGAGTACCCAAATTCCAACATGGGTCTTCTTGTCTCAAAGTCCAGACTTCTATTATAACTTATACAGCCAGCCAATTTGCTTACATTTTGGCCCAATTTATTTTGACAATTTTAACTTAAAACTCATGATTTTTAATATCTTTTTTAAATTTCCTGCTGATTCATCATGCCCAATCATCATATGTGGAATTGTCTTTATGTAAGCCCAGAATGCATTTCATTTTTATCGTGTGCTAAATTGCTCTGATTCTAAAACCATGCTCTCTTTCTCCTTTGCAGGCTGAAGAAAAAGCACATTCTGAGGTAAAATACATATAATAATAATGGTTCTCTTATTGTCTTTATTTTTGCCTATCTTCATCAGTCATCCCTATATCTCTATCATCTCTCCTTTATGTCTCTCTATCCTTTTGTATGTCTATCATTAGCTCTAGTTCTTTATCACTGAGCCCTAATAGCATTCTTGCATGTTAATAATGCTATTACATTTAGGAATAATGGAACATTTCTGCCACTAGGGGTCTCCATGATACAATTGTTGAACAGTTATGGACTCTTCTGGTACTTCAAATATTTTTCAGAAATTCTGTAGACAGGTACAAAATTGTTCACACCAAGACCTTTCCAAATTAAAGGGAAATCCATTAGGCACTTCCACGAACCAGATTTCTGGTCTAGAGTCTTCTATAACTGCATCTTATCACAATGTTCTTTTCCCATACCTTTGGAATCCCACAGACGTAATATTTTTACAGTGCTCAATGAATGATTTTAAATCCTGTACCCAAACCTACTTGGTCATTTTCAAAGTCATTTATGATTCTCATGGCCATTTTATTAGACCTGTGTGGTAAATCCTATACAAAAAACATCAGCATATACTTCTCCATCACATTGAGGTCAAATTTGTGCCTGGAGAAATGTGTGTGTTTGCGAGGATATAAGATGGGACTTTGCCATGGATAATAGGGGAAATTTAACTCAGATCTGATTGAGAGAGAAGAAATGATATTCTGAATAGTTTATGCTAAGCCAACACAACCGTAAAGGGGGGAAAAAAAAGAAAAGAAAAGATGCGTTGGCATCTACCCATGTGGATAAATTCCTTCTTTGCAAACATTATTTAATTATCCTTCTTCAGTATAGGTTTTGTTGTTCATGTCAATTCTGTGTTTAAAGTTGGTAGACTGAAGCATGTCCATGAAGTTCAAATGCTTAAAATACTTTCCATGATAAACCTTTTTTCTTTTTTTTCCTGAAAGCGTATCGCTGGTTGAAAAGCTGAAATAGATCAAGAAATATCTAATCTCTTTGCTTCCACAGCAGTTCCAAATTCCTTTTTGTTATCTATACTACATAATGGGGTCATTACATTTTTTAAAAATTTTCGAATAGCATTACTTTTGATCGGTGCATTTTAGATCATATCACAAACGAATTCTCTTCCAAATGTTGTAGATTGAAGTAGAATTTTCTGTTATAATAGACCACCCACATAAAGATGATTTTTTTACCTAAATAGCTTTAAATATATAATAAGCATTTATCTAAGATGATTTGGTGGGTTTATATCTAGAGATCTAAGAATATTCCTGCAAAGTCCTTTAAAATACACAAAAATACTATAACTAAAACAGTATTTGCTATCAGTATATATCTCATTTCATACAGTAATAATTTGATGTTTCATTTACAAAAAAAATTCTGAGAGTTTTCTATTTTTCTATTTGATCTACAGCTCTTTTCACATAAAAATTACTATTTTTCTGAAATGTAATATAAGAAATTATCCCCAAACATACTTTCTTTGAAAATTATATAGATCAAATTCCCAATTTAATTGATGTTAGACCTTAATTCCTAACTTCATGTGGAAAAGAAAAAGAGAGTTTAGATGAACCATGTCAATAATCTTTTTGACTAAGGCAGCTTGCCATAGATTCAGCTAGGAGAAGAAAAAAAAAAGGATTTTCATTAGAGAAAAGAACTTTATAATGATTAGAAAAATTTTAGCCTTAAAAGCCCAAATCCTTTGAGGAAAGGGCATGCTGAATTCTTAAATGACCTAAAAATTTCATGAAAAAAATATACCTGCCACTAATCACGTAAATTCCATGCCTAATATTGATAAAAATGATTACTGTGAAGTCAATATGAATTAACCCTTGAATGAAAGTAATAAATAAGTAAAAATCTTCTTTTTTGGCCATAATATTTTTAAGCTAACATCTCAGTTAATTTTGGGGAAAGCATTGGTGTTAGAAATTAGTGGGTAACAATTAGTTTACTAGCTTACCTTTTCATTAAAAAAAGAAAGAAATATTTTCTTTCCATCTTAAAGAATGGGTGTGCCATGTACCAACACTTTTATAAACCCCATTAAGGTATAATTGAATGAAAATGGTCTACTAGGCAATGTATATGTACTAAGTACCTTCTAAGTGCACATCTTAGAGAAGAAACTTGGGACATCTGTCAAATATTGGATTTTCTACAGGCCTTAACGAAGTCAGACTTGTATATATTAAAATAGAAAAAGGTCACAGGAGCTCTAACAGCAGTACATACAGACACAAGAATCTAGACATTTTTGCCGATGTAGGACCCAATGCAGTGTGTTTTTATAATAGGTTAAGACTAATAATGTTCTAAAAACCTTTTGTCTAGTGTGATTTGATTACTATAAATTAAAAAGAAGAGGATACAAAGTAAGAAAGGAAAATGCCTTTCTTTGGGAAGGGAAGTAAAGGGGAAAGGAGCTCAAAATATTCTTTCTTCTTTAACTGTGAAGCATATAGTTATGTTCTCCCTTCTTATTCACTACTCCAGGTATATCATAAATGGAAGTTTGGCTTTTCTTTCTTTTAAGATTTGGAATTTTTGTTGGGAGAATCTTAATTTAAATAATGTCTTAAACTGAGTATATCTCTTCTGAGTGAAACAAGTTCACCTGTCCTTAATAAATAAATAAATGAAAATATAAAAATCAACTTAAGTAGATATTTAACTTACACACATAGTTTCATTCATTTTCCTTTACTAATATTTCAGAGTGGAATCCTTCTATATTTATTATTTTTTGTGCCTGAAAAAACTCATTATTCGCTAACCAGTTTGTTGGTAACAAACCTCTCTGGATGTACCAAGGTTGACTAGAGATGAACAAATTTGTCAGTGTTCCCATATTTAAGGCCTTTTTAATTGCTAGTGTCATCGTTATAGTATCTGAAATATAGTAAAAAAATAAAATAAAAATTAAATTAATTGCCCTGCGTATTTTTATCTTTTGTCTATTTAATATCTGTCAGTTTTATGTCCCTCGTATCAAAATGTTCATGAAGCAAATTCAGTTCAATTTTTTTCTCCTCAAATTCAGCAAATTCATAAACTAAGGAGGGAGCTGGTCGCATCACAAGAAAAGGTTGCAACCCTCACATCTCAGCTTTCAGCAAATGTAAGTCATTTCTGGTTTTTGATATAAAATAAAAGTTTAGGAATTCGTGTTGTGATGTGAGCCTCTTTGTGTGAGTATAAGAAATTCTTTGCTACTTACTTAATTTTCAAGTGTTTTATTTAATGGACAAGGTGGTACAGTGGCTAGAGTATCAGACTTGGAATGAGGAAGACTCATCTACTTGAGTTCAAATCTGGCCTCATACACTTACTAGCTGTGTTACCCAGGGTAAGTCACTTAACCTTGTTTCCCTCAGCTCCTCATCTGTAAAAAATTAGTTGGAGAAATGGCAAACCACTACAATATCTTTGCCAACAAAACTGCAAATGAATCACTAAGAGTTGGACACAACTGAAATTATCAAATAATACTGTGCTAAGAGCATTGGAGATACAAGTCAAAACTGAAAAACGTGTGTGTGTGTGTGTGTGTGTGTGTGTGTGTGTCACAGAGGTAATAAATCTAAAAAAGTTGGATAGTGCTAGGAAGAGAAGAACCTTAAATGCTAAACAGAGAAGTTTGAGTTTATTATAGAGGTAACAGAGGAAGGTACTAGAGTTTACAGCCGTCTTGAATTCTCTGCAGTATTTTTTATTTTTGGTTTTATTTTTTTATTATTAATTTTTTTATTTTTAGAAAATTTTTCCATGGTTACATGATTCATTATTTTACTTTCCCCTTTACCCCGTCAAGCTCTCCCCCTGCCCCCAGCTAACTTGCATTTCCACTGGTTTTAACATGTGTTATCAATCAAGACCTATTTCCATATTATTGATAGTTGCATTGGTGTGGTAGTTTCTAGTCTACATCCCCAATCATGTCCGCCTCAACCCATGTGTTCAAGCAATTGTTTTTCTTCTGTGTTTCCACTCCTGCAGTTCTTCCTCTGAATGTGGGTAGCATTTTTTTCCATAAATCCCTCAGAATTGTCCTGGGTCATTGCATTGCTGCTAGTACAGAAGTCTATTACATTCGATTTTACCACAGTGTATCAGTCTCTGTGTACAATGTTCTTCTGGCTCTGCTCCTTTCGCTCTGCATCAGTTCCTGGAGGTCTTTCCAGTTCACATGGAATTCCTGCAGTTTATTATTCCTTTGAACACAATAGTATTCCATCACCCGCATATACCACAGTTTGTTCAGCCATTCCCCAATTGAAGGGCATACCCTCCTTTTCCAGTTTTTTGCCACCACAAAAAGCGCAGCTATAAATATTTTCGTACAAGTCTGTTTATCTATGATCTCTTTGGGGTACAAACCCAACAATGGTATGGCTGGATCAAAGGGCAGGCATTCTTTTATCGCTCCCCAGAAAAAATCACCAGGGCCTGATGGATTCACAAGTGAATTCTATCAAACATTCAAAGAACAATTAATCCCAATACTATACTTTTTTTTAACCTCAACATCTTCCCCTTCTCTTCACTTAGACACAACTATAAGTCAGACCCCTATCTCTTACATCTTGATTTATTGCAATAGCTTACTTGGACTCCTTCTTCAAATATCTCTCCACTTCTGCTCAGCTTCTATCTTTTTTTCCCTAAAGCATAGATTTTTCTGTCTAAAACCCCTAATCCCTATTCTGCCCTCTTTCCCTCTTCTTTTGCCCCATTCAGTGATCTCCAGTGGCCTTCAATTACTTCTACCATCAGGTATGAACTCCTTTGTTATTTAAAGCTTTTCATATCTCATTCTTATCTTTGTAGTCTACTCTTGTTTAATTGTTTTCAATTGTGTCCAATACTCTCTAACCTATTTGGGGTTTTCTTGCCAAAGATATTAGAGTGGATTGTCATTTCCTTCTCTGTTGTTTTTTTTAAACCCTTAACTTCTGTGTATTGGCTCCCAGGCTGAAGAGTGGTAAGGGTGGGCAATGGGGGTCAAGTGACTTGCCCAGGGTCACACAGCTGGGAAGTGTCTGAGGCCAGATTTGAACCTAGGACCTCACGTCTCCAGGCCTGACTCTCAATCTACCCAACTGCCCCCTTTTTCTGTTTTTTTCATATTTAAAAATATATATACATTTTATTTTTTCCAGATTACATGTCAAAATTTCTTGATTTTTTTTCTGACATTTTACAATCCATTTCTTTCTCTCTCTGTCTCTCTCTTTCACTCTCTCTCTCTCTTTCTCTGTCTCTCTCTCTAACTCTTTTTCTCTCTCTTTCCTCCTACCCCCACCAGGAAGGCAGTTAATATAATAAAAGTGGTATATATATTATCATTTAATACATATTTCCATGTTCATCATGTTGTAAAAGAAAATGCATATTGCTTACATGACACCAAAATTCATAGAGGAAACAAACAATAGTATGTTTCAGTTTGCATTTGCATTGCATGCTCTTAGCATAGTATTGTTTAATCATTTCAATTGTGTCCAACTCTTTGTGACTCATTTGAAGTTTGGCTGGCAAAGATATTGTAGTGGTTTGCCATTTTTCCAATTCATTTTCACAGATGAGCTGAGGCAAACAAGGTTAAGTCTCTTGGAGAAGTCCTGGATCCATGCCTTGCTGATAACATTTAAGTCATTCACAGTTGGTCATCATACATTGTTATTACTGTGTACAATGTTCTTGTAGCTCTTTTCACTTCACTTTGTGACTCTTCAAATAAGTCTTTCCAGAGTTTTTTGTGATCATCTTGTTTGTCATTTCTTATGGCGTAAGAAAAAAGCAAATACCACAATGTGTCCAGTCTGTCCCCAATTGATGACCACCTTTTCTGTTTCCAGCTTTTTGCCACCACAAAAATATATTTTTATAGATAGGTTCTTTCCCCCTATCTTTAAT
Source organism: Gracilinanus agilis (assembly GCF_016433145.1). Lineage (NCBI taxonomy): Eukaryota > Metazoa > Chordata > Mammalia > Didelphimorphia > Didelphidae > Gracilinanus > Gracilinanus agilis. Next base: position 256,808,447 of record NC_058134.1, on the reverse strand, counting down.
CTCTTTAGGATACTAACCTAATAGTGGTATTTCTGGGTCAATGGATATGTACCATTTGATGATTCTTTGGGGATGGTTCCAGAATGTTCTCCAGAATAGTTGTTTCAGTTTGCAGCTCCACCTGCAGTGTATGAGTGTTCTGATTCTTCCATGTCCCCTTCAGCATTCATCATCATCCTTTTTTGTCATGTTAGCTAGTCTGATGGGCATGATGTGGTACCTCAGAGTTCTTTTAGTTGCATTTTTCAAATCTTATCATTTCCTTCCCCAGCTCATTGTATAGATAAGGTAAATGATCAGGCAAGTGATTTGCCAGTGACAAGTAGATAACAATATCTGGGGACAGATTTGAACTTAGGAATAGAGTCTTCCTGCTTCAAGCCTGGTACTTGGAACACTGAACCACCAACTTTATTCTCTTCCAATGATGAGCTAACCTGCAGTTCCTTGAATGTGTCTTGATATCTCCCTTTGTATTCTGTTGTACTCATGTCTGCCTCTTAGTTTTGAAGAATGGACTGAAATCCCATCTGCTATAGGAGGTCTTAATTTGTTCAGATAACTAATAATGTTATCTCCTTTAGATTACCTTATAACCATTCAGAATATATCTTAGGTATAATTGCTTTCTTGTCATCTTCTCCATTCTAATGTAAATTCATTGAAGGCAGGGTCAGTATTTTTTTTGTGTGTGTGTGTTTTTTTTAAACCCTTAAATTCTGTGTATTGGCTCCTAGGCAGAAGAGTGGTAAGGGTGGGCAATGGGGGTCAAGTGACTTGCTCAGGGTCACACAGCTGGGAAGTGTCTGAGGCCAGATTTGAACCTAGAACCTCCTGTCTCTAGGCCTGGCTCTCAATCCACTGAGCCACCCAGCTGCCCCCAGGGCCAGTGTTTTTGCCTTTCTTGGTATTACCAGATTGCCTAGTTTGTGGTTATTAAATTAAATTAAGAAATGTTTATGGATTGGTCGATTGATTTGTGGAATTACTTTCGATAGGATAGATACTTCTTTCTAGGATCTTGCAGTTTAACTGGGGACAATATCTATATATAAATAAATATAAATAAGAAAATATCTATATATAAGTATCTACAGTATGCTATAGAGAAGAATGAAATAAATGCAAAGGAGAGGTCCCGTTTCAGTCAAATAGGATAATTTTCTCCTCTGGGGTTGAGGTCAAGGAGGGGACCATGCAGGAGATATTTCTATTATATGAATTGGGCCTTGAGGAAAGTTAGGTCAGTCAACTCAGACCAGGGAAGAAGGAATGCATTCTTGGCTTGGGGGAATGGCATAATCAAAAGCCCAGGAACTGGGGACATTGAGACAAGAACCAGGAGTTGGGGAGTAGTTCAGTTTAGCAGGAATATAGAATTTATGAAGAGAAATAAGAGATAGGCTACAAATAGAAAGAACTTTAAATATCAGAAACCTCAATTTTTATTTTATTGGCCAGGCAATTGGAGTAGATATTGAAAGTTTATGGGCACAAAAATAAATGGAACTGAGTGTCATATTAGCAAGATTATGTGGTTGGATTGTGAAATGTGGATTAGAGACAGGATAAACTGAAAATAGGTAGGTGAAGCAAGAAGTGATTATCATAGTTTAGACTGGAAAAGATGAGGGTCTCAACTAGAACATTAGATAGGAAAATTATTTCAATGAAATGGAGTAATTAAGGTGGAGGGATGAGGATTTTTGTGAGCAGAGATAAAAAATGCAATTCAATTCAGTAAACATTTTATTAATCATTAAATATGTGCAAGATGAGGCAGCAAGGCATACAGATAGAGAGCAGGCCTAGGAATCAAAGCTCTTGGAAATTCATTTACTCTACAAATTATAAATGGGGAAACAGTTTGCTCTGGTGTATGAATTTCTCTATGGTAAAAAAGGTAGTTTTGTGCTGGCTAATCCTGAAGTCTGGAATGCATTTTTCCTTACCTCCAATTCATAGAGTCTCTTGCTTCATTTAAGACTGAATCTTTTGCTTGAAAAAGTTCTTGATTGCTCAACTACAATCTTGGCTATCTTCCCAAACTATCTCATAATTAAGTAACAATTTAGTAGTTCTTTGGATGTATTTATTTGTAGTTACACTTATGTGTACCTGTCTCCTTTATTAGAAGGTAAGTTGGAGGTAGGGATCATTTTATTCTTGGTACATTCAAAATGCCAGATGCTACAGATTCATCAAAGAAGATGAGAACTGAAAAGAAAAGAAAAGAAATACCACTTAATTTGATGAGTGAAATCAGTGATGACCTTTAAGAAAGAAAATTTCAGCACAATGGTTGGGATAGATTCTTAAGAAAAAAGGAAAATTGAGCAATCATTAAGGAGAATACAGTTATAAAACTCGAGAAAAGTCTAATTAAGAAACAGCTGATTTTATACCTTAAGCTTATAGTAGGTGAAATTTGCTTCTTTAAAAAAGAAAATATTGAGATAATCATGTGGTTTTTGTTTGTTAGATTGTTGATGTGGTCAATTATGTGGATGGTTTTCCTAATGTTGAACCATCCTTGCATTCCTGGTATAAATCCCACCTGATCATGGTGGATGATCCTCTTGATCACTTGCTTGAGTCTCTTTGCTAATAATCTATTTAAAAATTTTGCATCTATGTTTATTAGGGAGATTGGTCTGTAGTTTTCTTTCTCTGTTTTTCATCTACCTGGCTTTGGAATCAGTACCATATTTGTGTCATGAAAGGAATTTGGTAGGACTCCTTCTTTGCTTATTATATCAAATATTTTGTATAGTATTGAGATTAGTTGCTCTTTGAATGTCTGATAGAATTCACTTGTGAATCCATCAGGCCCTGACGATTTTTTCTTAGGGAGTTCTTTGATGGCTTGTTCAATTTCTTTTTCTGATATGGGATTATTTAGGTATTCTATATCTTCTGCTGTTAATCTAGGCAATTTGTATTTTTGTAAATATTCATCCATATCTCCTAGATTGCTATATTTATTACCATATAATTGGGCAAAATAGTTTTTAATGATTGCCTTAATTTCCCCTTCATTAGAGGTGAGGTCTCCCTTTTAATCTTTGATACTGTCAATTTGGTTTTCTTCTTTCCTTTTTTTTATTAGATTGACCAGTACTTTGTCTATTTTATCTGTTTTTTTTTTTCAAAATACTAGCTTCTAGTCTTATTTATTAATCCAATAGTTCTTTTACTTTCGATTTTATTAATTTCTCCCTTGATTTTTCGTATTTCTAATTTAGTTTTCATCTGGGAATTCTTAATTTGCTCGCTTTCTAATTTTTTAAGTTGCATGCCCAATTCATTAATCTCTGCCCTCCCTAATTTATTAATATATGCACTCAAGGATATTGTGCTCAAAGGAATAATAAACTGGAGGAATTCTGTGTGAACTGGAAAGACCTCTAGGAATTGATGCAGAGTGAAAGGAGCAGAGCCAGAAGAACATTGTACACAGAGACCAATACACTGTGGTAAAATAGAATGTAATGGACTTCTGTATTAGCAGCAGTGTAATGACCCAGGACAATTCTGAGGGACTTATGGAAAAGAACGCTACCCACATTCAAAGGAAGATCTGTGGGAGCAGAAACACAGAAGAAAAACAATTGCTTGAATACATGGGTTGAGGTGGACATGATTGGGGATGTAGACTCGAAACTACCACACCAATGCAACTATCAACAATTTGGAAATAGGTCTTGATCAATTACACATGTTAAAACCAGTGGAAATACACATCTTCCATGGGAGAGAGGGGAAAGTCGGTGGGGTGAAGGGGAAGTAAGAGCATGAATTATGTAACCATGTTAACTTTTCAAAAGAATAAATTTTAATAAATGCTTAAAAAAAGAAAATATTTGCCCTAGCTGTGTGACCCTGGGCAAGTCACTTAACTTCCATTGCCTAGCCTATATAACTCTTCTGTGATACACAATATTTATTCCAAGACTGAAGGTAAGAGTTTATATTAAAAAAAAGAATTTTCTACATGCTACAGACTTATAATATATACATGAGAAGAGATAGTGATTCAGAGAAGACACAATATTGAGTGGTAGGGGTATTCAAGATTGCAAATTAGCATGGCAGAAACAGTGGAAGGTTAAAGTATGGGATAATTAGGATTTTCTGAGGTGTTAATTACTTAATCATGAAAGAGACATTCACAGTCACTGCTATGCAGGGAGACAAATAAACATTTAGTGAGAAGAATGAATTGGGAGGAAGCTAGAGGAGTCAAGAAGCTGGAGGCCATGAATAAAGGATCATAGATTTAGAGCTGGAGAGAATTGTTCTAACTCCTTCATTTACAGATGAGGAAACAAACAAAAGAAAAAGTTTTAATATGAGTCAGAGGATTGAGGAGAGGCAGAAAGGTAATAGACTAGTTTTAGACTAAAAGGGAATTTAGTCAAGCCATCACATTTTAGCAATATGGAAAATTAAGGCAGAAGAGGTGTAAAATAGGCTATCCAAAGTTCTACAACTACTGTAGTATACAGAATTTGGGGTTACCCCAAACACCTTTCCTTCAAATTACCCCCATAACATTACCTAATTATAGAAATGGGAATACTAACCACTTTTTCTCATTCTTAATTCCTATCCACTACTTAATGCCATGCTCTATGTCAAGATATGAGTCTTATGAGGGAGAAGAAAATCTTTCAAGACATTCCAGGACTTGAATCATTCATAAGCTGATTGTTAACTACAAACAATCCTGGAATGGAACTAAGCAGTCTTCGATCCTTAATGCCAAGATGGATTTCTTGGAGCAGAAAAAAACCATCACAGATTTTACATAACATTTGATTATTTCCACTCAATGTGAAGACAGACTGATCATGGCCAATTTTCATCCATAGTTCATGTTTCATTTTATTCCCTCTGCACTGATCTCTATTGATCTCATTAAATGGATAAGGAGGGGGCAAGTTCTGTTTTTATTTATTTATAATGCTCTCTCAACATGAGCCAAAGCATTTTCTTCACATAACTGTCTTCACATTTCTGTTTGGCTAAAAGAAATCTTTTTCCCCCCTCAATATCTAAGTGTTATGGCTTTTTGATTAGTGTAGACAGTACATGTACAATTTAATTCTGCTGAATTCAGCAAGTGTATATAGACCTTAATTGCCAAATCAAATCTGTTGGTCTCTTCTCAATTGTCATCCTCCTTGACCTCTCATTGCATCTAACACTGCTGACCTTCTGGCTATGTTTTCTTCCCTCTAGCTTGTTTCTGAGGTTTGAAGATTTAAATCCTTACCCTTTGGGAAGGGGAGATAGAGAAGACAGAGATAGAAGGGAATGGAAGGATCAAGAGAGGGGAAAAAGTGAAAAGCTGTGGTACCCCAGCAGTATTATTTATTCAAGAAAGACCAGTGCTATCATTCCTATCAGGGTTTTTGTTATATTCCAGACTGAAGGAGGGATGCATTCCATGGCCTGTGCCAATGCACCAAGATGAGAGATTGAATATGATGGATCGAAACACTGTCTCTAGAACAGATTTCCATTCATGTTTTTTTGATGTTCATCATTTTCTCTCAGTATTTCTCAATAAGCTGACAAATCTAAATGTTAGTTCTAGGAAGGTAGTTTTTAGTTTGATATGCAGATATTTCTGTTACTTTCTACTTACCTGACATAGTTTAGTCAATATTTGGTAAAATGGGTTCAGATTTTCCACTCTCTAAAATAAAATGGCTGTGAAACTGTATCAAATCAAGGGAGCCTCTAAGAAGCACATGTAATATATTCACTAATGTTGGGTTTTTTTTTAACTCTTTTAAAACTAATATCCTTTCAGTAAACCACCAGACAATAGCAGGGGACAAACAGGAAAGGCCACAGGAGCCTCAGTGACTCTTGAGACTCCTCCAAATTCCTTCCTTCTTTCTTTGTTTTTCTCTCCCTTCCTTCCCTCCCTCCCTTTTTCCTTCCTTTCTTCCTTTCTCCTTTACCTTTCATCTTGGAATCAATACTGTGTATTTGTTCCAAGGCAGAAGAGTGTTAAAGGCTAGACAATGGGAATGAAGTGATTTGCCTGAGTGATCCAGCTAGAAAGTGTCTTAGGCTATATTTGAACCCAGACCCTCCCATATACAAGCCTGGTAATCAATCCACCAAACCACTTAGCTGCCCTACACCATGTCTTTCCATCATTATGCTTTGGCTTATTCAATAAGTTAGCACTGGTTAATGAGACTTTTATCTCGATCTTCCTTAGCCTCTTGGATAATTCTGAATAGCTACTGATTAAAATCAACATTTAAAAAACACCTTAAATGAATATGGAATAAGAATGCATTTTCTGTCTTTCATCAGATTAAAATTATTTTTACTGGAGTTAAATTAGCCCTGGGGATGGTATTTCACTTGAAATACTTTGTGTTCTTTCTTTGCTAGACTATTTCATGTTAAATGAACTGACAGTTTTCCTTCCTCACCACTAGCCACTGACAAAGGGAAAACATAATTTCTCTAGTCAGGCTTGAAGTCACATTCAAATTATTTCCCAACTAAAGGTCAGTTTAAAAGGAAGTGTAACTTTGCATGACTGTAATAGAAATTCCTCAAATAATCTAGAATATGTTTCATGATTATTTTTTAATTTGAAACCATTGACCAATTCTATATATCCAGTGTGAGTAATTTTCATATAGTTGGGAGATCACTCCAAAATATAAGAACAAACAATAGGCTAAGCTTATTTGAGTTACCTGCTTCATTTGTTCAGAGCCCAAGAAATTATCTCTAAGTATCTCTTCAGACTATTGTGCAGGAATCAGAAATTAAAAATAAATATATATTAACTAAAACCCATTCCTTAATACTTATAAAATCTGTTTTCATCTATTACTTTGACAGACTTCATCTAAGTAAAGGCAGCAAAGATTCATCATCATTGGGACAAAATTGAGTACTAGCTATAAAACCTTGCTATTGACCAAAGAAAATTCAGGCTCAAAGCTAGAATAATTCCTCCTTTACTTCACACTCAGGAAAATCCATAACGTGATATAGCTATCATACTTCTAGAATATTTTAAACAGGATATATTCTCCTGTATTATAAATAGCATTGGTTTCCATTTCCCTCATTGGTTTCCTTTGTCTTTAATTTTCAGCAAGACTATTATAAAGATGAAAATTGTCCCTTGGCTTTGCCTTCACAACCTTCTTTTAAATGTCTTATATATAGGCATCTATTCCTTTTGAAATAGAATGGCTGGCTGATCTAAATCTTCTCTAAAGCCCCCTTTAAGTCTCAACTGGACAGGAAAAGTCCTATTTCCTAAATTTTCCTTTCGGATCCTTGTGTGTTAACATTGAAATTCAAAAAAAGGATATAAATACCTACTGCCTACAGATCATTGAGCTGGGGAAGTTAGGGAATCTAATAAATCTAATAAGGAGAAAATAATTAAAATAGATCCAATAGTTTTGAAAACATTTTTAATCATGTTATCAAAATTTAAGTTACATTTATAGCATATAATGGTAGCACTATTGGCTGATATTATGATAAAAGATTAAAGAGAGGTAGCTCTGTAAGGAATGATTAACAATAGGAAAATTAATTTAGCTTGTGAAGTGTTTCCTAAATGCATCCCATGGTCAAGGTACCTTGTTAGAGACCTTTTGGAGACATATTCACAGAAATGAAAGTTTTTGCCCTCAAAGAGTTCATATTCTGATGAGGAAGTACAACAGGAACACAGAAAAATAGCTCAATAGTAACTTAGCTAATGCTAACCTCAGAAACTAGAGGATGAGGAAATTCCTCTTGGAAGAGGTAATAGCTGAACTAATGCTTGAAAATAAGTTAATGCTCCTAAAAGATGGAAATAAAGAAGGAACACATTCCAGCAATGGGTGATACCTTGTTTGAATATATGGAGTTAGGAGATGGAATGTCAAATTCAAGATATTATTTTTACTGTGAGGTTGAAAAAGCAGATTGTGGCAGATCTTGAACTCCAGGAGGGTTTATACTTTATGTGAGAATCCATGGGGAAAAGCATAATGGTTTTGACCATGGAAGTGCCCCATTTAACTTTCTTCCTTTAAGGAATGTTATTTTGTTGTATAGTTGATCAGAAAACTGGACCTCAGTCTCTTTATCTTTCTTTGTCTCTCTGTCTCTCTCTGTCCCACCCCCAACCCCCCATGCCAAACAAAGCTGATGAGAAACTGTGCTCAGGATAATACAAAGTATAAAAATTATTTTCTTTACTGCTCTGATGTTTCAAAAATAATGCAATAACCCCTCCCCCCACCATAGATTAATCTTTATAATAACCCATTTCTCTAAAGCAATAATCATTGCTTTTATGGTTTTCCTCTTGCTAATTTGATGAAATAGGCTGCAGTAGATGAAATAGTTTATTCAAGTTTGTGCACAATTGCAATGACAGCTTTATAATTAAAATCAAAACCCATAAATTTCTAATCTTTAGGGACAATGTTTGCTTATGGTTGATTTGGAGAGTGAACTCACTTATCCTTACAATTCTAAGGAATCTTAGAAGATAAACTTGGAATATAGACTTTTAGCAATAAATAGCTTCCCTTGGAAATTTCCTTTAAGGAAATTTAACAAATCTTAGGGTTTATTTTGCTGTGAAATAATCTGACTTGGATTCATTCAAAACATTTAAATAATAGGATAAAAATGTATTTATGTTCTTTATGCAATAACCTTATTAATTTTTCTGGCCCAAGCTACATATTTGCATGGAAGAATGCATTTGATTTTATTGTTTCCTCTAATTCTCTGGGCATGAGAGCACAAAGATAATAGAACAATTAATCAAAATAATATTTTAAATGATACATAAAATTCCTATAGTGCTTTAAAGTTTGAAAAAAATAGTTTATATACATTAGACAGTTATGGGAAACAGTTAATTCATTTGTTATTTTAGAAATCAGACAAATGAGTCTCATGTCAAGTTACTTACCAAAAAGGCAAATAGGGAATATTATAGACTTATCTTGAAACCAAGATTCCTTGACTTCAGAGTCCAGAATTCTATGCTCTATGTCATATACCCCTTTAGCAAAGTTAATGAATATGTAATCTTTCAAATAGTCTTCTGAAAGGTGAATCCTATATTATTTTTATATCCCTATTGATTGTTTTGGAGAGTGCCCTCCTTTGACATCTGGCTGTGCATACCAGATCTTTTTCAGGAGTGTTTATTTCAGTCAGACTTGTAATCCTAGTTTCTTCTACATTCATTTGAGGGAAGTTTTGAACTTTGGATCTCAAATTATTTATTACACAAAAATTATAGCTGTTCTCTCAATGAATGTATGCACTAAAGGTGGCAGTGATCATTCAAGAAATATGTAAAGCATTAGGGAGGACAAAGAATACTTGAATCCATAATTTTTGACTAATTTTGGTCATTTACCTCCTCCTCCCAATTCCTGACTCAATCCTATTGAACCAGACTTTCCTCACTCAGCTGTATGTATGTTCAGAACAAAGTGGGAACATTTATTTTAGAGAAAGAACTAAGCTGTCTATGGGTCTTTGAATGAGTATTTGAAAGTTATAAGCCTTCTGACTATTAAAGAGTTTATTATATTTCCTTTTCTTGCAAAGAAACCCCTAATAGGATAATTTCACATTCCTACTGCTTTGTTTATCATTTATCAATGCACTTTCCTTTCTGGATGAATAGTGAAGGTATACCAAAGACTGAACAATCCTCCCTCCACTCCACCCTCCATCCCTTTTCATCCATTTCTATTGAACATTGCTCTCTTAGAAAAAAAAAAGAGAGACAAAAAAAACCCACTTCATTTAAATCTGTAAGCAATAGCTTAATTTTAAAAAAAGAAATATTCCCCTGGATATTTATCAGAAACTATGGACATTTCTTCACCAGTCCACTATTGAAATTCAGTTCATCTTCTAATGAACAAAAACCACTTAGTTGTGCAACTATTTGACAGAAGTGGAATAGTATTAATATCAGAAATCACCATCCCTGATGACACTGCTGTTGATTATTATAAAATCGTAGTGAAAGGTTAATAAGCACTTCTTTCTCAGATTCATCACAGTGTCAATTATCTGGAAGGACTTTCCTAAGTATTTTTTCAGAATATAATATCCTGTCTTTTCTTCCCTATTTCTAGTGAACTAAAAACAGTTTGGTTTAAACTCTGGGTTAGGAACAAATATAGGGTTTGAGTAAAGCATGTGTGAGCAACATTCTCTACAGCTATATCTATTCTTCCCCACTACCACCCCCCCATCATCCTCTTTCCTGAAAGTCAGGTGGCAGAAAATGAAGACTAGAAGTAACCAAAAATACTAGGAATGAAAGTCTGATCCATGAAAGAAAGAATGCTAGGGAAATGGCTGATGGCTGCTTCTCTCCCTAAAATATTGGTAGTAATGTTGAGGAAAGGTTCATTGGTTCACATTTTAGAATTAGGGGGATCATAAATATCATCCTTTCCAGTCTTTTGTTTTACAGATGATGAACTGAGAGCCCTAAGAAATTGAATATCTTAGCATATGAAACGCCAGGTTCTCTATAAATCAAACTGAGTGTTAATCATTAGAATATATTAATGTTACAGACCATGGTATTTCTTTTTTCTCATATACTTAAAATAAGATTAAATTTTATTTTTTTTATTCTGTTTCTTCCCAAAGGCAGGAAATATTGGAAATATTCCATATAAACTCTTTGGATAAAAAGATTCTCTATATTCTCTACTTTAAATTATCTTGTTGTTTAAGATCTAAGGATGTGTAATGTCTTTTATCAAAATACTTCTTACTTGTGTGTTGTTTTTATTAGGTCAGATTAGCTTTCTTGACTCATAAACAAGAAAAATTTGATAACATTATTTCAATAAATACTTTAAAAAATGAAACAACTCTTCCTGATTAAAAAGTCAGAGATACATATATTGTTCAGTTGTGTCCAACTTTTTGTGAACCCATTTGAGGTTTTCATGGCACAGATATTGGAGTGGTTTGTCATTTTCTTCTCCAGTTCATTTTACAGTTGAGAACACTGAGGCAAAAAAGGGCAAAGTGTCTTATGTACAGTCACACAGAAAGTAATTGTCTAAGATCTGATTTAAACTCAGGAAAATGAGTTTTTCTGACTTGAAGCCCAACACTTTATCCATTGCCTACAGCTGAGTCCATGGTACTTAGTATCACAGGTACATATATAATTCTCCTTTTTTCCTCCAATGAATTGAATATTTTGGTGTATTAGAGATTAAGCTCATAATACAAAAGAAATGTTTTTAATGTACTTTTTCTGAGATTTTAAATGAAATCACCAAGTTTACAAAGAAAAACAAGTTAAAGAAAATGCTGCTGAATGAGTGGGATTTCCCACAAATAGCTGTTTCTTGCCTCAGTTAGAAGGGGAAAAAAAGAAGCTGAGCCCTTTTATTGAAGATGGTTTTGAAAGCAAAGATAAATTTTGTAGGCTCAATTCTTTGAAACTAGAAAAAGAAGAATGCTAATGTTATGTCTGTCAGCAGATGTCTCACACTTGATGGAGATGATTGTTAAAGAAGAAAAGTTAACAATATCGTCAAAGATCATTGGGGGAGCACAAAACTGGGGGATGTGTTCTAGACCATTTGAGCAATCTCCTTCAGATCTTTGCTTATGGAAAGTTGGCAACTTAGATTTAAGTTCAGCAAATCTCAGTGTCAGCTCTTTCTGTCATGGGGGAATCAGAAGGAGTGATTAATTGTATTCCCACTAGTATTAGAATTCAAATGAGCTGTCCAGGGACTGAAAGAATGAGCTCATAGAATTGGAAAAGGGTCAAAGAAAGCTTACATCAAAGGAAGATTAAAATAGCACTTATCTTCAGAACATACATCTAGAGGGTATTGAGTACACTGCTCTCATTTTACTGATGAGGAACCTAAGGCACAAAAAGGTAAGGAGAATTGCCCAGGGGCACATATGTAATAAGATTCTGCATTATTTGAATGCAGGTCCTTCTAATACTAATAGATTGTAAGCTCCTTTAGGGCAAGGACTGCCTTTTGTCTCCTTTTATATCTCTAAGGCTTAGCATAGTTCCTGGAATGTCATAGATGCTTAATAAATGCTTATAGATTGATAGAAGCTCAACATAAAGATTGTGTGTGTGTGTGTGTGTGTGTGTGTGTCTGTGGTTTAGCTAAAGATAATAGTTGATAATAAGCATTTATCTAATGGAGGTTATTCTTTCATTCCCCCATTCACATAAGACTTGGATAACATTTAAAACATTTCTTCCATTTCTTTCACAGGCCCATCTCGTAGCAGCTTTCGAAAAGAGCTTAGGGAATATGACTGGTCGACTACAAAGCTTAACCATGACAGCAGAACAAAAGGTATGTTTATAAAAATTGATTCTAAGAAATAGAAAGATTTAGCAAATTGTAGCAGGTAGGTGAGTACTTAAACAATGGAAAATGTATCTTCCTTTTATAGACTTTGACATTAGGGCTTAATACAGCTCTGGCTGTTAGTGGTCCAGATTTTCTCATTTGTGCTGTCACAATGAAGTTGGAAGATAAAAATCTTTCACTTATAGATTTTAATGAAAGGGATTGACTTCCAACTTAACCCATATTGGAAGAATCGATGTGAAAAAAATTTTAGTCCTCTCAAAGAACTTCTCTACTGTCCTCAGACTATTATATGTTAAAGAAAAGAAATACTGTTAACAGAGAGGAAATATGATTTTTAGGAATTTCATAACTGAAAATAATTATATCTAGACAGAACATTGTAAAAAGAGAGTAAAACAAAGTTAGTTCCCATTTATAGGAAGGAAAGAAAAAAACATTTATTAAATGCCTACTATGTTTTGGGTGCCAGGAACTGTGCTAAACATCTTACTACATATATTGTCTCATTTGATCCTTAAATCAATTCTGGGATGTGAATCTGTTAATTATGTCCATTATGCAGTTGAGAGAACTGAGGCAAAAAGAAGTGAAGTGACATGTCCAAGGTACATAAAACTAGTAAATCTGTGAGGCTTTTAATTTGAGCCTTCCTGACTCCAGTCCTAACATTATATCCATTGTGCCAACTGGCTACCTCTCTAGCAATTATAGTTTGTAAAATAGTATTGACTCATTTCCTAAATAGAAATCAATTAAATTTTGGCAAGCATTTATTAAGCAGATACTAAGCACTATAATAAGCACTTGAGATACAGGGATAAAAATAAAATAATCTCTACTCTCAAGAAATAAAAACAACATATATTGAGATAAATAAATAAAAATTGAATCAAAGTAAATAAAAATGAGGTATAGAAGGAAATGGCGGACCACTTCAGAATCTTTGCTATGAAAACTTGAAAGGGGATCCCAGAATGAAATGAAAAGAATGAAAAGGACTGAATAAAACCAGATATAAAGGGGACAACACTAACAACTGGGATAATTAGAATGAACCTCATATGGGTGATAGTATCAGAGCTGAGCCTGGAAGGGTAGTCAGGGATTTCAGACAGTGAAGGTGAAGAGGTAGAGTTTTCCAAGAACAAGTGGAACACTTAGACTGGAACATAGAAAACATGAAGGAGATAATGTTATTCTTTAAATACCAAAGCACTCTGCTAAGGTAGGAGGGAAACTAAAAGAACAAAAACAAAAAAAACTAAAGTAAAAATTGATCTTTGTGCTTTCTCTGAATTAACTTTTAGTCTAGCCTAGCATAAGGTACCACTATTTTGTTGTTATTCAGTCAGTTTAGTTGTGTCTGACTCTTCCTGACTGATATTTTCTTGACAAACATAGTGAAGTGGTTTGCTATTTCCTTCTCTGGTTTCTTTTTACAACTAGTTAGCATCTGAGAAAGGATTAGAATTCAGGTCTTCCTGAAGCTGCATCTGGTTCTTTATGCACTGTACCACCTAGCTGTCAAGATATTCACATAGGTGATTATAATAAAAAAATTAAATGATAAATGCATTGGAAAGGTACAGAAACACTAAGGTGCTTTGTAAAGTCTGAGGGAGAAAGATCATTACTGAAAGAAAGGCATCAAGAAGGATCTTTAATTGAAATGTGTTCTAAATAATGGGTAGAAAAACATTTTTAAACCCTAAACTTCTATCTAAGAATCAATACTGTGTTTTGATTCCAAGGCATAAGAGAATTAATGCTAAGGAATGGGGGCTAAATGACTTGCCCATGGTCGCAAAGCTAGGCAGTATCTGAGGTCATATTTGAACGTAGGACCTCTTGTCTCCAGATGGGCAGAAATTTAACAAGCATTGACAAGGAATACAGAATAGGCAAATGGAAGAGCAAAGATAAAGACATTGAGGAGGGAGGCAGACTTGATTGGAAGGAAGGTCTTGAACATAGTAGATAATAGGAAGAATGGCTAATTGTCACAATGTATAGCTAGGTGCCACAATAGATAAGAGTATCAATTCTTGAGTCAGGAAGTCTTTAGTTCAAATCTGATACCAACCCTTTCTGGCTTTGTGACACAGAGCAAGTCACTTAATCCCATTGGCCTCAGTTTTTTTTTTTTTTATCTACAAAATTTAATAGAGATAGAAAAAGGCAAAACCACTTTTGTAGCTTTGCCAAGAACACCCCAAATGGGATTACAAAGAATCCAACATGTCCTAAAAAGAATGAACACCTAAAGATACTAGGCAAGTGTTGAAGGCTTAAGCAGAATGAGCAAGTGATCCAACTAGATCTGTGAATAAGGAAAGTTATTCTGGTAATTATACCAACAAAGTGGAAAAGTGGATTAGAAGGCTAGGTCTTGAAACAGGAAGTCCTGAGTTCAAATTTAGTCTCATACTAGCTGTGAGACCCAGGGTCAGTAACTTAACCTCTGTCTCCCTCATTTTCCTCATCTGTAATATCATCTCATTTGATCTTCACCATTATTGTGAAAGATATATTCTATTATTATCAGCCCCATTTTACAGATGAGGTAACTAAGACAAACAGAGTTTAAGTGACTTGCCCAAGATCACTTGGCCACTATTGGAAGCTAGTTTTGAACTTGTCTTCCCCAGTGTTCTAGCTGCTGATATTCCAGCATTAACACAAGTACTTGGTTGAAACCCAAGTTTTGCAATATGGAGATGCTTTTAATCTGAAGTCTAACTGACAGCTTTTTACCATTTGACCAGCCTGATCAATCTCACCAATTTCAGGAGTCCTGTAAAATGTCCAAATTTGAAATTTGATCTGCTGGGATGAGGGGATGACCAAAATCAGGCACAAATGGTTAAATCTATTTTCTTGTTGAGTGGGATTATTTGATATAGTCCATTAAAATGTCAACCTTTAAGTACCTCCTGAACTAGGCACTGGGGAGACACAGAGAAAAATATCCTCAAAGTGTCCCAAATAAAATCACTCCAAATGCACTATAATTTCTGCTGTGTTGTTCTCTCTGGCCATACTTATCTGACAGATTCAGTTATTCATATTATTTCCTAGCTGGAGATAATGACATTTTACCATCAGCATTGTGGGAAGGTGCTTGCCTTCCTGTATTCTATATCATTTGAGGATGTACATTAGAATGTTTCCATGATGATGGCTAATGGTCCAAATGGATAGCAACTAGTCATTCCATGTTGTTTATAATCTTGAAGATTTCCATTTCTTTTGTTCATTATGAATATTAGTGATAGTATAATGAAGCAGTCTTTGAATCAGCATTAATATCCTGAGCTCTATAATGGGATCATATAATTAGAAACACTCTTGTGAATGGAGTCCAAGGCTGATTAAAAGTTTATTCATTTGTTTATATTAGAAGGAAAGTAGCAGAGAGAGACAACTGGGAAACCTTCAGATTTGTGATTTTTCACTGTAGAGGACTTCACTTATGAAATTACCTCCACCAATGAATATAAGTAACTCATCTTCTACTTATATTTTCAGATAGTTGTCTGGAATTAAATGACATAGCCAGAGTCTCACAGGCAGTTCATGCCAATGGCAGGATTTGAACTCAGTTCTAAGTGACTCTAATGCCAGGAATCTATTCATTATGCCATGCTATGGAACACTATGAATAGTTTTAAAATTCTTACATTTTTCAAACTTGCTTTCTTAACAAATGAAATATTGTAATCGCGTTCAGTATATAACATATCCGTATAATATCTATGTGGATTTTCCTGTCTATCTGCTGGTCTTTTCTAGCTATCATTTGTCTATTAATCTATCTTTGACTACACATACTCACAGATAAACACACATATAGAAAAAAGAGAAATAGAAAAGAAGAGAGATGGAATGAAAGAAAGGAAGAAAGAAAGAAAAGGAAAGAAAGATAGATGTATAGGGAGAATTTATACTGAAGAAACTCCCTTTATCAGTGCAGATTGGCAACTAGTTGACAACTAAAATTCTTAGAGTCTCATCTTGGTCCCTGTTAGTTTAAATGATTTGCCTAAAGTTACAAAGCCAGTATGTGTCAGAGATAGGTCCTCTTGGTGCCAAGGCCAGCCCCCTCTACATCGTATCAGAAATAAGCATGTCTAAAACAATGCTTCCTCCTTGTACAAGATATTAGAATGAGAAAGCTAATAGTATCGATATGGAGAGGAGTAACATAACTGTGAGATAAAATGGGATCATTTAGGTCTCAATGATCTGTGTTCTCCTACTGTGGACTAGATGCTTGTGTTAAGAGATCCTTTCATCGCACCTCTATTTTTTTCCCTTTTAGCTTAGATGACATCATGAATTTTAATTTTATTAGAATTACTATGTCCGAGTTAAGAGAGATCTTATAATTATTTTAATGAGGGATTTTCTTTTTGAAAAATAAATTAGTCTCCAGAGATTCATACCCCTGTGCAAGTTTTTATGAAAGGATCATCAAATTTATTCACCAGCCTACAATGTACTACAAAGTGCCAGGTACCATGCCAAGCCTTCATGGTACAAATATAAAAATGAGACATATATTCCATGCCATTGGGAAGTTTTATCCTACTTGCCTGCAAATCTTCATCTGGTATTGTCTCTGACAATTTAGCCTTTTGGTTCCCTGATTTTTTGAGAGGTTAGTAATATTTGAGTTTAATAAATCTTTTGGCAAAAAAGGCAGTCAAAGGTTAAGGCATAAAGAATATGCCACAAAGTCAGAAGTACATAGGTTCAAGTCCTATAGTCTTTACTACCCCAGATACTGATACTATAAGTGGCAGTGTAGTTGCTAGTCAGCTTCATTGGAAGGCACTACTTCACCAAGAGTTACCTAGCTGTCTCTCTGTTTCTGTCTCTGTCTTTCTCTTTTTTCTTTCTTTCCTTTATCACTTCCTTCCTTCCTTTCTTCATGCTTTTCAGTAACTAGCTGATTTACACCTCAGATACTGCATTTTAATATTACCAGTTGTTTCCAGCTCTCTGCTAATACTTATGAACCAAAGAAATATGAGAAAGAAAGAAGTTACAATGGCACTAAAACTAGAGACTATTTCCCTATAGTAAGTGATTGAAGAGAATAAGAATATTGTGACTGGAGAATGGGTATAGGACTAACTGTCTTTGGACATTTGAATGATTATTCTGTGGAAAGGGGATTGAATTTGTTTTACTCGGTTACACAATAGAAGTAGAAATCATGGGTTCTTAATAAGGAAGGTACAAAGAGGTAGGTTACAATGATGAATAAAAGAGGAAGGAAGGAGTGAGAGGAGGAAAAGGGAAAAGAAAGGAAGAAGGAAAGAAGGGAAGAAGGAATGGAAGGAAAGAGGAAGTGAAGACTGAAAGAAGGAGGGAAGGAATGATGGAAAGAGGGGAAGGAAAGCAGAAAAGGAAGGAAGGAAGGAGAGGAAAGGAGAGAAGGAATGAAGGAAGAAAGAAAATAAATCTCCTAACAGAGGTATCTGCATGTGGAATGAATTTCCTCAGAAAGTAGTTAAATATTCACTACTAGATATATTCAGGAAGAAGTAGTATTTCAACTCAGGTATATTTTAAAGAACATTCTCATTAACTATGAAATGAACTAATTGATTTCTTCCCTTTCACATCTGATATTATATGATGGATATTTCTTTGGTTGCTCAAGAAAAGAGAGGGAAGTCAAGACTGACTTAGTCTTGGCCATAATATATGAGTATATAGAGGGCAGGTGTTTCTTAAAAGTCAGTGATCCTCAAAGGATTAAATATAGAATCAGGGATTGTATATAGGCTAGACCTCTGATTTAATGAACATAGGAAACTCCCAGATGGGGATACTGTCTCCCTTGGAATTCATTCATTATAACTCCTATTGTTTCTTAAATTTACAAAGTTATTTTCTCACAATTCTTTGAGAGAGTAACTCAAATATTATTATATACGTTAGACATAAGGGGAAACCAGTGCCCGAAAGGGGCAAATTCCCCTTCATTATACAACTAGTAAATGCTGGAAGTGAGACTGAAGTTTAGATTCCTCTGGTACCAAGTCTAGTCCATATCCAATATATTATTCTGCCTCCAAGGAGACATACTTGTTCCATGATTTTTGCATTTCCATAACCTGTCCTTTCCAATAATATTTGTGACCACATAGCAATTTTGATTCTCAGAATAAATCCTAGTAAGAAATGACCATTTTCAACCTAGTCTAGAATATTAATCACCAAGATGGAGATAAGCATGAAATATAACAAATAAAGTTGGCACCTTGGTTAGAGATATAAGAAAATTGCTCTAACTCTATCTGAATGGCTATCATTTACCATTATGATTCTGCTGATAAATAATCCAGTCTGACTAGGGTGAATTACTTCATTCAGGCAGCTGTCATCATACAGAAAAATGACCTATACAGAAGCTAGTATTTCAATTTTTATTTCCCAGTGTGGTTTTGGCAAAATACTAATCCTAAAATTCAAACCTACTGTTAGCCAATGGATACTAGAAAACCAAGGTCAGAAGAACATCACATTGTTTTAGATACTTGACAGATCAGTATCGCTTTCATTTTTTAAAGGCAGAATATGTTTAGATATGCTAGGTTGGTCTTGTCAGGAACTTGGATCAGGATTAGATGAAATTCTTTTTATTATTATGTGAACTGAGTAAGTAAAAATATGATCTACTATTAACTGTCAACTGTGGTTGGTTCACAATTTCCTCTCAAAATTCCTTTGCTAGGTGACTAGATAAGGAAAGGATCCAAAGTATCAGAAAATATGAAATTATTTCCCCTCACCCCAAAGCCAGACCCCTTGTAAATAGTGATAAAAGGCAGACATGAAGTAAATAATGTTCTTTGCATTTGCTTTCCCAGCTTTAATTCCTTCTAGAGTGGATGGTTAGTAACAAAATTGCAAAGTTAGAAATTTGAGGATGGTAGCTTTTTAAAGATCATATCAGAAAAAGAATAACATGCCCCAAAAGTGACTATCAATCTTTTGCTTAAAGAGCTCCAATGATCCAAAACCCATTATGTCTTAAGGCAACTCATTGTATTTTGAGAGAGAGAGGGGGGAGAGAGGGAAAGAGAGAGGTGGGGAGAGAGAAAGAGAGAGAGTAAGAGAAAAAAATGGATCCATCAACAATCTGACACTGGCAAAACCTGTGGACCTCTTCTGAGAAACATGTTTTTAAATACCTTAAATAAAAGTTTTATGGATTTCAGAGGAAACAAAAGGTTAGGAAAAATCAAGACTACTTAACCCCATTCGGGTTCATTCACCCATCTGAGAGGAATCCTAAGTTAAGAACCTTCATTCAAAAGGCTAATACTACCCTATCTAAATTCTAGAGCCCAGAACTGAACAAATATTCCAGATGTAGTATGCCCAGAATAGTTTCCTTATTCCTTAACACTTTGCACCCCTGGGGGAAGCTAGATGGTCAGTGGATTGAGAGTCAGACCAGAGACAGGGAGGTCCTGAGTTTGAATCTGATCTTGGACACTTCCTAGCTGTGTGACCCTGGGCAAGTCACTTAATCCCCATTGCCTAGCCCTTACCACTCTTCTGCCTTGGAAGCAAAACCCCATTATTGATTCCAAGACAGAAGGGAAGGGAAGGGAAGGGTTTAGGGTTAAAAAAAGATTATGTACCACTTAATGTAGCCTAAAGTTATATTAGCTTTTTTTTGGTTTCCATATAATACTCAACTCATATTGAGAGAGCTGTTCTCTAAAATACAAAGATATGTATATGTGTATTATTAAGATAAAAATAATAAAGGCTGATATAATAATATAAATTAGTATTTTAATTAAAGCCATGGCCATGCTGGTAAAATCATTAGACCACGTGCTTTTAAGAATTCAAAACTGCAGCCCCAGCCATTATTGTTACTTCCCGTCTCTTCCTGAGTCTGCTAGCCAAGAGGCTTCCTTTCTGGAGGCTCCTTCCATTTAAACAGTCCTCTGCGTGGTGACACAGGCATCCCCACGCCCAAAGAACCAAACAGAAACCCATTGGACCATGGGAAATGTAGTTTCAAAGTCTCCCACATGTCCATAAAAAAAAAAATATATATATATACTTTTAGATGGCATTTCCCAAATTTCACTTTTACAGTATATATATATGTGTGTGTGTATTTATGTATATATATGTAAAATGTACAAATAAGTATATAAGTATATAAACAAAATTTGCTATGTTATATATGTGTGTATATATTTAACACACACACACATATATTTATATATATATATGTATATATAAATGTAAAATCTTTGGACAAACTATTGCTAAATCCTGTCATTCCATGCTGTTCTTGTTGAGTCATTTTTTTAAGGCAGATAACACTTTACATGTTCACTATTAAATTATATCTTATTAAATTCAACCTTATCTTCAAGGAGTTAAAATTTTGTTAAGATTATTATTGTTATCCAGTATACTTGCTCTCCCTCCCAACATTGCAGTATTGGCTGGTTTTATACAGAATCATTTCTACCTTTAACCTAGCTATCAACATAAATGTTAAGCAGTAGAGAGCCAAGGCCAGATCCCTTGAGCATTCACTGTTTACCTCATTCCAAGCTGACAGAAAAGCATTTATGACTACCCTTTGAATCTGATCATTCAACCAGTTTTGAAGCTGCCTAATTATACAGTTGCCTGACAGGCATTTTTCCCTCCTTCCCATAAGAAGAGAATGAGATGCTCTCAGCAATGTTTTGTTTCACTAAAATCTAGGTAGACTACATCTATTTCATTAACCTGATGTATCAATTCAGTAATCCTTTCAAATAGGAAAGGTTAATCTGGCATGATGTGTTATTGATGAAACCATGCTCATTCTTTATGATCAATACTTCCTTTATAAAATGTCCACTTAACATCTCTTCATTATTTGTTTATTGATTTTCTTATTTGTTTGTTTATTTGGCCCAGTCTTAAAATTTCAGTAGTACAGGGAACTCTATGTGAGGAAACTGAAAGTTATGGCATTAGAGAGTTTCTGGGAGCATTAAGTTTCCTGGTCATGATAAGAGGTTGCCACTTGTGTCAGGGGAGTGTTAGGTGGTGTAGTTGATAGTGTTGCACCTGGGGTCAGGAAGACCTGAGTTCAATTCCCACCTTAGACACTCACTGGTTGTACGACCTTGGGAAAATCAGTTAATCCTTTTGCCTCAGTTTCCTTTTTTGCAAAATGAGCTGGAGGAAGAAATGACAAACCACTCAATTATCTCCAAGAAAATCCCAAATGAGGTCATGATGAATCAGACTTTACTGAAATGTCTCAACAACAACTATGTGCCAGAGGTGGGACTTGAGCCTTCCTTTCTCAGATTTTGTAGCTGGACTTCTATCCATTGTTATAGGTACTATTGTGCCTCTCTTTCTCTCAAATCCTAGAATTCTGCTTAGAATAATAGTCAAGTTTCCTGGCTTATAGATTTTACTGGCTATTCTCCCCACTCCCTTTTTTTAAAAAAAAAATACAATTTGTGCCTTCTTAATTCGTGGAGGACCACTCTAGTTCTTCTTTATCTTTCATGAGATTCATCATTTGCATTTTTCACATTTGTCATGGGCTTCATTGTATTCATATCTATTGCTATCACCAAAAGTAGCTAAAAAGTTCCATCCATCAGCCTTTTCAGGTCTCAAAAATATAGTTTTATCTGGATCAAGCAACTTAAATTTATCAAGGACAGGTAAGTGTTTTCTTTCTATCTTCTTACTTCTCTTGGCTATTAGCTATTATAGACATATGTATTCTGTTCTTCTTAGTCAAAGATCATTCTCCTTGATAAAAAATACAAACAATACAGAAACTGATCATTCTTGCCTTACTTCTCTCTGGTGCCATTTATCATCTTCTGATGCATTAGGAAAAGCAATCCTACTTTTTTTTCGAAGCGTCCTCTTTCCCCCTAATGTAGCAATAAGAAAACAAAACCAATTAAAGAACTTTAGCAACCATTAGTCATGTGGGTATCAAATCACCATCACAATTTTGTTTTGTTCCTTTAAAACCCCAGAGCACTGAGAAGTTAATGATTTTCTTAGGGTCATGAAGCTGGCACATGTCAAAGATGGTACTTGATTATAAACATTACTGATTTTGAGACGACTCCTATTTTTGCTTTGCCTGATGTCCCTAAATCAATACATATCACAGATGCAGACCATATTCATATGTATTTCTTGTCAAAAAGGTAATTCCTCTGGAGGATTTATGGACTTTTAAGACCAGTCCATTTGAAGAAGATCATAGAATCCTATGAGTATTATAATATATGTAGCATTTAGAATTCTAGGAGACCTTATAGGTCGTTAAATATGACCCCCCCTTTTTTAGATGAGAAAATTTTGCTTTTAAGAGTTTAAGTAACTTGCCTGAGGTCATACAGTATCAGAGTCAGACTTTTAACTTAGGTCTTTTGATTCCAGAGAGCTCCAGAAGAAGTTAAGCCAATGTACTGGTAGCTTCTGGCCTATAACTACTGAGAAAGAATGAAATGATTATTTATTAAGTGCCTGCTATGGTCTAGGAACTATGCTAAGTACTTCACAAATATTATTTCACTTGGTTTTTAATCAGTCAATAAATATTTATTAGGGACCTACTATGTGTCACCCATTGTGCTAAGTATACAACAAGCATCAAAAGACAGTCCCTGACCTCAGGGAGCTCGCAAACATCTATTAGGGAAGATAACAAACATATGTACAAACAAGCTACATAAAGGATAAATTATAAATATTTAAGAGAGGGAAGGAACTGGAATAAAGAGAGACTGAGAAAAACTTCCTGTGGAAGATGAGATTTTAGTTGTGATTTAAAGGAAGTCAGGGAAGGCTGATAGAGATACAAGAGGAGAACTTTGCAGACATGGAGGACAGCCAGAGAAAATGCTCAGACCCAAGAGTTAGTGAAGGTCTGCATCATTGGATCAAAGAATATTTGGCATAGGTATAAAACTCCTAGAAAAGAGTATATGTTGGGAACGGGGAGCTAAACTTTGTGAGATAAATGCTATATCATCTTCCCCATTTTTATGGTTGAGAAAACTGAGGATGACAAAGGTTAAATGATTTTTCTGGGGTTACATTGCTAGGAAATATCTGAGGAAAAAATTGAACCTAGGTCTTCCTGACTTTGGGGCTATTACTCTTCCCACTAAACTATTCAGCCACTTTAAAAGCAACTTAGACAAGAATATGCCCAATTTATAGGACCAAGTCATCATTTGAAAGGAAGTGAGAGACTTGCAAAGACAAACCATTGTCTACCTGCTGCTACCTATCCCTGAAACACTGAGATAATATGAATTATGAATTCCTATATACTAAAATATAGTGAACACATGAAATGTTAAAAGAGCCATGTGTTGTATAGGATCTGCCATAGAGAGCTTATTTCAAGACACTGGCAAGTATACCTATAATACCAGTAGAAGGATGAACTACATAGATAAGTTCATTGGTTCTTTGTTCACTTGTTCTGTCAAATGTAACACTGTGACTTTTTAGGGGGTTTTCTTGTCAATGATTGGAGTGGTTTGTCACATCCCTTTTCAGTGGATTATGGGAAACAGAGATTAAATGACTTGCCCTTGATCACATAGGTAATCATATAGGTAGTGCTGTCTTCCTGACTCCAAGAGTCATCTAGCTTGATTCCTAGTTCCTTTAAAAAAATAATTCTTTGTTACATTAACATAATCAATTCACTTCCTCTCTCCTTCCTCTTCCCCCATTAGAGAAGGCATCATTCAACCATATCTATCTAGAAAAATAGACAGACAGGTAGATAGGTAACTAGCTAGATATGGATAGATAGATAGTGAGATAGGTAGATAGATTTGGATAGATAGTGAGAGAGATGGATAGATAGATAGATAGATAGATAGATAGATAGATAGATAGATAGACAGATGTCAAACTATGTCTAATATTTCTATTTGCCAATTCTTTCTCTGGGTGGACATACAGAAATCATTTATCAAGCAACATTGCTATTGCTATATATAATGTTTTCTTTACTCCTAGCTTTTTGCAAAGTTCACTTGAAATCTACCTTCTACATGAAGCTATCCTGAATTCATGGAGTTGCCCTATAGTAAACTAACCACCAAGTCAATTTACATTTTTGAAGTATTGTATGTCTACTTATAGATATACCTGTCTCCCCGAAAGAATGAATGTTTCTTTTTTTTTTAAACCTTTGTACTTCGGTGTATTTTCTCATAGGTGGAAGATTGGAAAGGGTGGGCAATGGGGGTCAAGTGACTTGCCCAGGGTCACACAGCTGGGAAGTGTCTGAGGCCGGGTTTGAACCTAGGACCTCCTGTCTGTAGACCTGACTCTCACTCCACTGAGCTACCCAGCTGCCCCATGAATGTTTCTTAAAGAAACAAATTGTTTCATTATTGTCTTTGTATCTCTGAAGCCTACTGTAGTATCCTCTAACTTAGTTGTCTCTTAATGTTATTGACTGATTGATCTACTGGAGTATTCTAGAAACAGCTAATACAATAGGAATTCTAATAATTTATAGACTTGTAAATACACTTTCCTTATGATTACATTAGGAATTCAGGTCTTGATTGTCAAAAATCCATGACATTTCCCCCTACTAAACAAATCTTTCTAACATAGCAATGGGAGAAACCCAATGATCTAGTAGAGTCACTAGACCACTCAGTACTCCAGAAAACCCTCTAAGACTCTAAATTGGAAATCAGTTTCTAATCTGCATTAGCAAAGAGGATTTTTCACTAATGGTTCCCTATAACAATGAAATCACAAGACTATCCACAACTTCCCAAACCACAAGATAGAGAGTTGCTTATCTCTATCATATGATCATTGGCCTTTCCAGAGACTAATTTAATTCAGTAATTGTTCTCCCATCTAGAAAATACTAAGATTACAATACTAAATCAAACCAGCTCCCAACAAGCTTATATTTGGAGATTTAACAGAGACCTACTCCTTCTCTCCCCCTTTACTTCTGAATCTAAATTTCTTCTAATCTTCATTATATAAAGTATGAAGCATTAATTTTATAACTCAAGAAGATAAGCCACATTTTAATTAGAATTTAATCTGCATTCCTGTCTGCAGTGTTTATGTACTGTTTAGAATCTCTGTGTTTACTTTCATAATTAACATTTTAAGTCCTGGGAATTTTTTTAATGAAAAGTTTATTCATGACAATTGTACAAATTATTCTTTTATACTTTCCCCCCAAAAATAGTCTATTTATTTGCTTTTTAAAGTTAAATTGTAACATTGATCTTTCTTGCTTTTCCTCCTGCTTGTCTGACCATTCTTTCTGTCATAATTCAAATCATTTTCTCTTACCACACATTCTGGGAGGTTGGTATTTTTTTAAAACTCTGTGTGTGTGTGTGTGTGTGTGTGTGTGTGTGTGTGTGTGTGTGTGTGTATGTGTTACAAGTTTTAACACCTCTTGGGTCTCTTCCTAACTGCCTACTCCTTCTCTTATTCCTTTCCTTTATTATAAACTATATAAATACTCCCAATAATAGATAACCTTAAACCTCTAGCCTCGCCTATATGATCTCTACACAATTTATGACCTCATTAACTCTTATGTATTTAATTATCATAAATATTCAGATTGCTTCTAGTCATATTTAACCTGCCCTGATCCTTTTCCCAAACTCCAGTCCTATATTACTAATTAGCTATTAGAAATTTCAAACTGCTTAGTATAACATTGACTCTCAAAAGATATTTATTGATTGATTAATTGATAAATAAAACCAAATGGATTTATGGATGTACATGATTCAGTTTTAAAAAATTCTTCAAGGAGCACATTTACTACATTCATTCGTCCCTCTTATAAGTACATCCCCAGTAAGTAAATAAAAAAATAATATCCTTTAATAACCATATATAGACCAGCAAATCAAATTCCCCTACTAACTATATCTAAAAAAATGTATGTTTCTATTTGGATTTCAAGTTTATCATTATCATTATCATTATCATCCTCTCTGTAAGGAGGGGAATGGTATGCTTTATCTTCATCCTTTTATACTAAAAGTTAATTAATCATTGCACCGATGAATTTTAAAGTTTTTCAAGGTTGTTTTTCTGTGTTATTATTATATAAATTGTTATACTAGTTTGGGCCCCTTTACTCTCTATCAATTCATAAAATATTTCCAGTTTCCTCTGAAATTCCGTTTCTGGCATTTCTTAGAACTCAATAGTTTTATTCACATATGATATTTTTTATCTATTCTCTACTAGAAAGGCCTCTCACATTCCAGTTGGGTCTATCATTAAAAGTGTTACTAAAATTATCTTTGAACATGTAGTTTCTTTTCCTTTTTCTTTGATTTCTTTGAATAAAAGATTTAGTAATGACACTTCTGGGTTTAAAGTTTTACATAGTTTGGTAACTTTCTGGGCATAGTTCCAAACTGCTTTCCAGAATGGCTGGACTAATTTACATCTCCATCTTCCTCATGTCCCTCTTTTCCCATAGCCCTTATGATATTTGTCATTTCCTTCTTTTTCATTTCAAATTTATCTTTCCTCCTAATTATTTCTGATATGAAAGATTTAAAAATAATTATTGAGAATTTAATTTTTTTTCTTTTGAGAATTCCCTGCTTACGTTTTTTAACCTTTTAGCTATTGAAGGATGATTATTTCAGACATTTCAAACATAAAAATCAAGGTGTCAGTGATTCATTTATCAGGAAGATATTCTCCATCTTCTGAACCATTAATTTATAAAGAGAAGCTCCAGGTTTTCATATTTCAATGAATATCTCAGAGTGGTTACTATCTTCTTCCTTTTATGTCAGGAATGAATAAATATAAAATTTAGGCAAAGATGGTAGTCCAGATGTATAATCCAAATTTAAGATTCATTATCTGCTAAAATTCTGAGTCCTAATAATCAAGATAAGTCTACAGAAACAAAGAAGAAAACCATATGATCTATCACGTAGTTTGATGGGGATATGATTAGGGTTTTAAGGTTAAAGGATCACTTTACTGCAAATATGAATAACATGGAAATAGATTTTGAACAATGATACATGTATAACCCAGTGGAACTGCATGTCAACTTTGAGAGGGGGGAGGAAAGAGCAGAAAGCCAGGGAATCATGAATCATGGAACCATGGAAAAATATTCTAAATTAAAAATAATTTTTAAGGTAAGTCTACCTTTTAAAGATGACATCAGTGAGAAAGGTTATGCCCTCCCATTAAGGGTCTCAGGACCTCCATGACAACAAGACAGTGAACTAGTTTCAATAGTAGGATTTTCCTTATTTTCTTGTGTTATATAAAATAAGATGTTCTTATGTCTTGAAGACTCACTACCTGTGAAATAACCGATTTAATAAAATTCCAGATATATGCAGTCTCCCAGTTGGAATGTATCATAGTATTCATGCTTATAATAATGTTACTTATGCAGATGTGTCCCAGTTTTTCAATGTTTCTGGTATTATTTCAAGAACACTTCATTTTATTTAGTGATTTATTTTATTTAAAAAAAAACATATAAACTCACTGTGGTTGATGTATTCTTGATTTGTAGGTTAGCTCTTATGATTGGAAACTGGGATAATTAATGTCTATTTCTTCTTTATATAACCAATGGACTATAGCTAGTAAAATTTTAAAAATAAATAAAATAGGCAAAAAAAAAACCCTAGGTTGTTTGTTTCACCATTTTTAGATATCTCAATTGCCAGATTGAATTGGTCATTAATGAAAATTGCCTAACACACCAAATTATAAAAAATTCTTAATATTTCTATCTCATTTCCTTCATCTAGAAAACAAATTAATGAAGTATCCCTAGGTTACTTTACTTTTGAATTACTGGATATTTATGTCATATAAGATCTATAAAATGCATCACTATAGTCTTAGAGATTAATAAAAATGAATTCACTTGATACAACTTTATAAATATATCTATATGTACATGTTTCTATACATACATGTGTATACATATATACATGTGTGTACACATGAAAGCCCTTTAAGGGCACATACTAGTTTTAATTTTGTCTTCATATCTTGAAAGCACTTAAAAGAGTACCTGGTGGTGCATAGTAGGTGATTAACAATCTTTACAAAATCTCACTTAATAATGTTTAAACATTTATGATTATCCTGTCTTTGGTCCATAGGAGTCTGAACTTATTGAACTAAGGGAAACCATAGAAATGTTGAAAGCTCAGAATTCTGCTGCACAAGCCGCCATTCAGGGAGCACTTAATGGCCCCGATAATCCCCCAAAAGGTATGTTTCCTTTAAATACTATTACTGAGTTTCAGATAATGAGATATTCATTTTAGCTGTTGTTCAGTATAAAGCCAGTTTTGTGCTATGACATTCAGTTTTTTTTTTGGGGGGGTGATATATACTTATGATTCAGCCAAACGAGTCTCTTATTTTTAAAGGTGGCATTTGTGATTATTTTGACAGATTTTACTGATATATATCTTATCACTTCCAAAGAATCATCATGACATAATTAATTTGCTTATAAGTTCTTACCTTTATGATCACCCCACTGATTTTAAACATTGGCTAAGATTTTCATGTACATAAAGTAGAAAATATCTATTTACAAGTGAGGATGATATTTCTTCTCCTTAGATTGAATACTTACTGATTTTTTATTAAGACATACAACACTTTAAACTAGCCTATTATGGCATAAGAGCATGCTTTAGATGAAAATGCAGACATTTTTCTCACTAAATAATGTGCTTTATATTTTTTATCAAATAGCAAGTTCAACTGATATACTTAATATAGTATTCAGCTAAACATATTTATCTTTACATTTAGCCTGTTTAGGATGTATTCCCTTTACAAAGTGAGGTTTACCTTTAAACTATAAAAAAACTATTCCTATTGTATTGATGTCTGTCTTATATTTGATGTAGTGTTTTTTAATTTAATATGCTTTCTGATCAATTGCTATCATAAAAACTTTTTGGAGTTATAATAAACCAGCTTGTGTTTTAAATCTTGATGCTTTAAATGGGTCCAAAAGGGATTTAGTAACACTTAATCCCTCTCTAAAACATCATTGAAAAAAATGCAATGAAGGATTTCTTTATTCTTGGGCAACAGGTAGGTAGTTTAATATATCAAAAAGACCTGAAAAATATAAACTCAAGTGCAAGGAAAGGTAGGAAGGATGTCTAGAATGAGAAGGGAAATTTTTTGACTCATTTTTAGTAACCAAAGGGAGATAAGGAGGTTTAGACCACACAGTGTCACCTTTTATTTTGCCAGGTATTTCGGTCATGTCCTAGCATTGTAAGGATTAACAGACTACTTAAGGAATAATAAAATATTCATATCATACTGATTTTAAATGCCTGTTGTACTGATCAACAACCACACAGATTGAGTGAATTGTTTGCCTTTCAACATTTTATTTCAGTGTTCATGTAGACACAGCCTCATAAATTTATATTGAAATTGGCTTCAAGTGACCATGTTTGACTTGCAGAATATGGATCTTTCCATTTTAAATGTCAAAGATTACATGCAAGATACATGCCTAACATGGGCCTTACAATGCTGGTTTTCACTTTAATGAGTATATGGAAGGTCTTTTCAGGGGGACCTTTTATAACATTAATAAATAAAAATAATATTACTATTCTTTAATACTCTAGATAACTCCTTAGAGCTATAAGTTCCAGAATAAATACTAAAGTCAATTGGTTGAAGTAGTTTCTTTATCTGAAAGTTTCCAGTATTCCCCCCAGCCAAACCACAGATCTATTATTAAATGTTATATCACAATAAGTCCTTAATAAATGCTTGATGACTGACTACCCCATTACCATTGACCATCAAGCAATTTGTACTAATACTAAATCTAGCTGACCTCCATTGAATATAACATGAGAATAAGAAATAATTACAATCAAAATAATGAATATAAAGACATCAAGAATAGTGATGATGATGATGATGATGATGATGATGATGAAGATTGTGATTCATGGTAGCAAAGTGGATAGAGGGCTGGCCTGAGATACAGAAAGAAATGAGTTCAAGTCATATTTCTAACACATTCTGGCTTTGTGATCTTGGGATTGTCATTCAAACTTTTACTTTTCTAGCCAATTTCTGAGATTATATAAAACTTACAGAGCCATTATTGATATGCACTGATTGATGGCATTTCTTTCCTATGATTTCCATTCATGAATGAGTTCATAGATACAGATAAAATAATAGCATTATTAAGTACTACTAAGAACTAAGACCCCATTGTTTCATGGGTCAAATGAGAATTTAAAAAATACTGGCTATCTTACATAATTTTGTTAATTTTATTGACAGGAGAACTAGATTTAGAGTCAAAAGCTTTTGGTTCAAATTTGGATTCTATTCCTTGCAACCTCTATAATACTGGATTTGCCATTTAGTTCTCAGGATTTCAGTTTTGTCATCCATAAAAGGAAGGGCTTCAATTGGATATTCTCTTACTTTTAGCTCATTTCTAAGCTATGAGGATCAAATGAGAGGAGGGATTCAAAGTACTTTATACCTTGACAAATTATGCACATATGTAGCATCCCTCTCTGACTGTTCCCCCAAATAGCACATTGGTGGATTAGATTACTAAAGGAAAAAGTACTACTGCCCTCATGGTTCTAGGAATAATCTTGAAGATCTGAGTTTCTAATATTGTTGCTTAAAAGCCCCCACATGTATTGTTTCATTAATCTACAGCTGTGTTGGATTATTTCTCTCATTCTAAATAGCAAGGTAAGTCTTATCAGATACCTAACAGGATAGAAAAATTATAACACTAAATTATTTGAGTACAATTGTATGTGTCATTGTACATTGTGAATGTAATCTGTTACAATTTAATGTTCAACTATTTCATCCCTGAATAAAATACTACTCCCCACACAAATTTTTATGATCATCTCTAAGACAAGCTAGTGAGAATGGAGCCAGATTTAAATATAATTCACAGTTCACAGAGGATACAATTCCAAGTGACTTTTGATTTTCATGAAATGTGAAGTTTGTATAATCTGATAGCAAAAGGGAGAGTTGAAGCCTTGACATGTCATCCTACCCTGGATTCATTTAATTATTTTTTCCTTTTTTTCCTAAGTCCCTACTCAGGTTTTAATTCCTCTATGAAGCCAGAAGTGACACTTTTCTCCTGGCCCTTAGTAGATGTTATCTCTTTCTCTCCTAGATTTCCTCATGGTATTTTTCCCAAACCTTGACTTTGCGGTTATCTCACGCTACCATTAACCTCTTTTCTCCCATACCAAGTCCCAGTTTTTAGATAAATTTGCTGAGAGCAGGGACTGCATTAAGGCTATCTGTGTCTCCACAGAATGTACCAAAGTGACTTTCAGCCTATAAGTTCTTGATCAGTTTTCCTTCATGATACACAGGATAGTGCATGAACCTGTTTCATTGAGAGACTACTTACCACCTGGAAGCCAATACTGAACATTGGCTCTGTTATTTATCCAGGTATTCATTGATAGCAATGTGGCACAGTGGATGGAGAGTTAACTTCATATACATCCCTGTGTTCAAACCCTGACTTTATCATAGATTGCCTAGGCAAACTGAGGAAAATCCCAACCTCTCAGCATCCCAAGTAACCACCTAAGACAGACATAAAATAGTTATTGGAGTCAGCTAGGTGGTTCAGTGGGTAAAGGGTCAGGCCTAGAAAAGGGACTTCCTGGGTTCAAATCTGGACTCAGGTACTTCCTAGCTGTGTGACCTGGACAAGTTGCTTAACCCCAATTGCCTAATCCTTACTGCTCTTCTGCCTGGGAATCCACCAAGGCAGAAGTTAAGGTTAAAAAAACAACAAGATCATCATTTATTGGGAATTCTACACCTTGAACAAATCATTTGTCTAGACCTAAGGATATAGAGCAGGTATTCATCTATAATGGTAGAATTACAGTTTATTAGATGGAAGATGAGTAGAACCCCCAAATAGTTGCTTTTTGGAGACAATTTAATCAATACTTCCCCACAAATAGTATTAATTTATTACATTCCTAATGCAGAGTGGTAAAGGGTGCTCTCTGTTTTTGCTTTTGCCTTGTATTTGGTCCTCTAGTGTACATGGACATTTGAATCATTCAGATACTCAAATCACATGGTATTTATAATTGAATGAATGACAATACTGTAGTCAGTAATATAGAGAGTGAACTTGAAAGCCATGAAGATGAGTTAAGTCCTACCTCTGACACAAAATCCCTGTCTGACACTAGGGAGATTATATAACCTCTTCATCCTGGATAGGCAACTATGTAGAGATTTGCATTGCGGAGAAAATGCTGGCTGACTTTGGTGGAGGGGATGTCCTCATCTGGGACTGCTGAGAGCAACAGGACCACAAATCCAGTACATATCCCTAGAATTAATGAAGAAACCATGTCATATAGTGGGTAGAGAGTTGGGCTTGGAACTATATTCCCTTTTCATCTCTGTTATGTACTGATAAATGTGACCCTAGGCTATTCACTAAACTTTGAGTCTTTTTGAAAGATCTCTTTAACTCTTTGAATCTCTAAAGTTATAGAAAATGTGGGGTACCATGCTTTGGTAGAAGGATTTTTAAAAAAAGATCTATTGATTTTATGCATATTCAAATCTCAAGTCTAGTCTCTATTCTCTATAATCGATTAGTAAAAAATTAGGAAAATCATAAAATAAAAGAAAAAATTAGTAAAATAAATTACACTAAAATAAAAATGTACAGAGCAAGATCAGCTTTTACACAAAAAGAACAACAACTTTTATTTTTATTGGCTAAAATATAGTGAATATTCATAAATCTCTCTCTCTTTCTCTTCTTCCCTTTCCTTCCTCTTTCCTTTTCTATTCATGCCTTTATCTTTTTCCTTCTTTCCTTTCTCTAATCCTTTTTTCCCCTAATTTCTCCTTCTCTCCCCTACTCTCCATGTCTCTGTCTCTCCATATTTTTATTCTTTCCTTCATCCCTACTTTTCTCTTCTCTTGGCTTTCTCATTTTCTCCCAGATCTTCGTATTAGAAGGCAGCATTCCTCAGAAAGCGTGTCCAGTATCAACAGCGCTACAAGTCATTCCAGCATTGGCAGTGGTAATGATGCTGACTCTAAGAAAAAGAAAAAGAAAAACTGGGTAAGTTCTTGTGATCAGTCTGCCTCATTGAACCATAGTTTGAATAATGGCCCTGTCTTGCATAGTCTGGCTAACGTGAAATAGGGCCTCATCAACTTCAGCAAACAATCACCAATCAGTAAGCATGAGGGTTTACTCTGTGCAGGGACCATATAGTAAGTGTTTATGAGAAGAAGAAGAGAGAGGGAAAGGAAAAAAGAAAGAAACGATGCCTGCCCTCAAGGAGTTATATTCTATAGGGATGAGGAGGGGCAGTTCCAAAGTACAGAATGACCAATTTTCTCCCATCCCATGCAAAGGTGAGCCATCACATTAATGTTCTATTCTGAGCTTGTCTGACCATATTCACCAGGTACAAGTGATGGGGGCTCGCCACTTTGCTTTGAAATGAAGGAAGAAAGGAAGGAAGAAGGGGGAAAAAACACAAAAGAAAAGGACATGGCTACCTAGGGGATGGGGAGTAATACATTCAGTGTAATTCTACCTAGCAAGAATGGTTCCAGTGCATAATACTTAGAAACAACAAACTGAGGGGTTCTCTTAAAAAAAGAAACTAACCACTAGTGAACAGAGTGGTTATGTAACTGAAGCTCCTTTGATGAAACCAAACACATACATGTCACAGGATCTTATTGGAGTGTTTTCAATTAAATAATGAAAGACATATCTTTTTTGTTTTAAAAAAATGTTTATGCAGGTAATATTTTTAAATACTGATCAGCCTTCATTCCCTTGATTTGTAATTCCACACTCTTTCATGTTTCTGCAAGGTGAACTCTAGAGGAAGTGAGGTGAATATAAACCGTGGACAATTTGGCATGCATCTATAAAAACCCCCTATCTTGGCATGATTGCTATTCATTTTGGCAGTAGGCTTTTATACCTTTTTTTAAAAAAAGATTATCTTGTATGTCTTTTCTTTGTGTCTTTTCATTTTAATCTCAGACTATAAAGAGAGGTAATGCAGCCACTTCTGAATAAAACCATAGGGGACATCAATTCTCTTTTTGAATAGTCTGGGAATTTAAAATCTGAATAGAAAATGGCATTTAATAGAGAGCAAGGTGAATTTGATTTTGTTATTTTTTCCTTTTAAGTTGACAATATCAGCAATGGCTGATGTTATTGTAGCAATGAGGTGACTATTTAAAACCAAGTGTCTTGAAGAGAAAAAACCGTGGGCATGGGCATTGGTCAAAGGTTCTTGGTTTTAAATGAGTGTTCTGACAGACATGCTGCTGATTCTGCCCTTGTCTGAAATTCCTCAATGTCTGCGCTATGCTGGATTAATATTTAAAAAAAGGCAAAACACAGTATCATGTTATTAGAGATACTGTGTTGCATATGTTAATTCTCTGCTTCTAAATACTGACCCCAGGCAGTGGCTAGGATGGCATCTGCACACTAACTTCTCAAAACAAACAAACAAGAAAAAAAAGCTTTCTCATTATACACAGAAAAGAAGAAGACTAATTTCTCTCTTTCTTTCAGCTGAGGAGCTCATTCAAACAAGCTTTTGGGAAGAAAAAGTCCACCAAGCCTCCTTCCTCGCATTCTGACATTGAAGAACTGACTGATTCATCCCTGCCATCATCACCGAAGCTGCCCCATAGCGCTGGTGACTGTGGGTCAGTATCCATGAAGCCTTCACAATCAGCTTCTGCGTAAGTCATGTTCTAGACTGACTGCTGATTGAAAAAAAAATCAGCAAAATGAAGTACCGGACCTCAGGCTGAGCCC
The DNA here is from genome assembly GCF_016433145.1 of Gracilinanus agilis. Lineage (NCBI taxonomy): Eukaryota > Metazoa > Chordata > Mammalia > Didelphimorphia > Didelphidae > Gracilinanus > Gracilinanus agilis. Next base: position 256,773,071 of record NC_058134.1, on the reverse strand, counting down.
TTTTCTATTTCTTCTTTAATCCCACATTTTAAATATGGGAACATTTTTTAAACATAAGCCAACCTTAGTTTTGAAAATGTAACACAACCCTTTTAGGACATGTTTTCATTTTCACATTCACTTCTTTTATATGACAACATCCTTTCATATGATGGAAATTGTTTCCCAGCATCCCTCTCCATTTTTTCCCTCTAAACCATTATCTTTGCTTCTTTCTATTTGCATTTGTCTCTGTCTGTCTAATTGTGCGTGGATGCAGGTCATCTCTTGTGTGGGCACCAAAGAAACGACAAAATGGCCATGTGATCTACAAGCACAGATCCCGGTAAAAGGCGTGTGGTGCATGACACTGTACATAGCCAAACGCAAGCCTGGAAAATGTTCTATTTTTCTCTTCCTAGGAATCATCTGCATGTATTTCAGCAATGAAAACATTCTCAGTCTTTTATCATAGTTTAATTTAATATTAGAGAGGCAAATAACTGTAGTGGAAATTATACTAATCATCATGTCAGAAGACCTGGGTTTGAATCCTAGCTCCATCACTTACTAGATAAATGTCTTCTGCCAAAAAAATATACACATATGTATATATAATACACACACACATATATATGCATATATATATATGTATATAGGCAAAGTCTCTGAGTCTCTGGCTTCTCATTTGTAAAATGGGGAAAATAAAATCATAGAGGCTTAAATTTGGAAGAGACCATAAGAAACAAATAATAAAAACCCAATATTTTCTCCAATAGAATATACATTTCTTGAGAGCATGGATAGCTCCACTTTTATCATTCTAGCTCTACTGCCTAGTATAATGGCTATTATTAACTGCTTATTGATTGAACTGGCTTAATTATCTACCTAGAAAATGAATCCTCTCTTCAACCTTTCTGACAAATGGCCATACAGACTCTGCTTAAAGATTTTCAATGTTTGGGAACTCACTACCTTCCCAAGGCAACTCATTCCATTTTTCAGCTTTCACTGACTGAACATTTTTCTGCTATTGAGTGAAAATTGAACTTCCTGTAATTGGCATTCATTAGTTCAAATTCTGGTCTCAGAGGCCAAGCAAAACAAATCAAATTCTCCATCCATGTGACATTTCTACAAGCATTTAAAACAGTGATTATTTCTCCACTAAGCTCATCTCTTCTCCAAATTTGTTATTGTTGTTCAGTAGTTTCAGTCATATCCAATTCTTTTGGACCCCTTTTGGGGTTTTCTTGGCACAGATATTAGGGTAGTTTGCCATTTTTTTCTCCAGTTTATTTTACAGATGAAGAAAGTGAGGCAAATAGGGGTAAGTGACTCACCCAAGGTCAACATAGCTAATAAGTATCTGGGGTCAGACTCAGATCTTCCTGCCTCTAGGCCCTGCACTCTATCCACTGCATCATCTAGCTGCCCAAGTATGGGAGAGTGGAAATTGTTCATCCTTTGTTTCATAAAATTTAGCACATTAAGCACACAGTAGTTGTTTAGACTTTTTTCAGATGTGTCTGAACTTTCACAGTTCTCGATTTAGATTAAATACTTTGGCTGAATTGTCCTCTTTCTCCAAGTCCTATCTGATTTATTTTCAAAGTATTGATATTACCCATAGATCTGGAAGGCATTGTCAATGGAGGACAAACTCTTCTAAGCCCTACAAAGATGGGAAGGATTTTAGACTGAGCCTGGTATTGGATAGTTCTCATTTAAGGAACAGACTTTCAATGGTTTGAAGTTTCATCACCAGAAACTTGCCCGTTGTGTACTAAATATCAAAGACCACTGTATTACTAGACTTTGATATACCTAGGTCTATTTTCTATTAAGTTATATAAAAGAATCACTTTTTGAGTAGGAGGGAGTAAGACCCACTCTAAAGAAATCACAGGTCACTAAATTGCTGAAGTAATTATCATTCATTCATTCTTTCTTTAGATCTTTTCAGGCAAAGACTGTCTGACAAGTGTCCTTTACATAGGAGGGCATTGTTTTCAGACACAAGTTGACAGTAGTAGTCTCTTCAAACTCTGAGGACATTTGTACAATGAGAGTCATGGGCTTAAACCATCCCCTTTTCTTTTAAAAGTCTAATTTAGTGGGAAAAATCCTTTGCAATGATTTGATATTCATTACACCTCCTGACTCTAAGATCCAAAACAAAAAATGGAATGGTAAGTTGCCAGCAATTAAATGAGAATAAGAATAGGTTCTTTACTCTTGGTTGGTGACAGAAATGATCAATAGTCAATCATTTTCACAACAAGCATCAACAGAAAGACTGCTGTGTGCTCAAGACTGGGCTTGATGCTATAAAGATATTTTAAAGAATAAAGATGCGTAAGATGCAGTGCCAATGTAGAATGAGTTTACAGTATCACTAGGGAGAAAAAGATATACCCACAAACTATATAAGACAGCATGTGATTAAGTGCTAGGACAAGTGATATGGACAGGAAGAACTATAGGATTTAGTGTTTTCATTTACTTTTCTAGTAGTGGTAATGAATGTGTCCTGATCTAGTCACAGTCTCTTGCACTCTGTAACCAAAAATAAAAATTTGTCGAGACAGCTGGTTGGTACTGTGGGGAGAGAGGATGCAAAGCTGAATTTCCTGGGTATGTTGGTATGTGTGTGAGTTTAACTCTATTAGCATCCTTCTCTTTATTATCTGGACTAACGAGGAAGACAAAGCATGCTTCTCCTTAATATGCTCAGGTCTAACCTCTCTACTCTTTTTGATGCTACTGACCACTCAGGACATATGAATAATCTCTGATTTCTTGCCTTTTGTGCCTTACCATCCTGCTTACTCACATTCTCTATCTTAAACTATATCACAGGATTATAAAATCATAGACCCTTTAAATCAAAAAGGTTTTAAATGAAAAAGAAGGGATTTAAAATAAAAAAGATGGTGAAAGAAAGGGCTACCTACATTCATCTCCCAAGTTAGAAACCATTGAAACCATAGCTAAAGAGATAACTACCAGTTCAGATAACCACAAGTACACAAGAAACAAAAATATAGGAAAGGAGGCAGTAGTAAAATTTCTAGTCTCAAATGTTTATGTATAAATGCCCTAAATTTAAACAACAGTTAAGAGAAACCTAAGATCCTGAAACAAAGAAGCAATTATAACCTTGTAAGTAAAATTATCACTTGAAGGATGAAGTTTATAACTAGCTCACTGATCTAGATGGGTATACCTTAATAAAAATAGCAGGAGAGATAAACAGGATGTGGAGGTAGTGGATTAAAACATTGGGTTTTAAGGATGTCTACTCTTGTGAGGAAATCCAGGAACCAGAGGGGAAGTCATGGTGTAGAGAATTTGGTGAGGATCTATGGAGTCTTTTTTTTTCCCTTTCTAATTGGTGGATACTACACACCACTTGGATAGAAAGATGAAAAGGATGAGTATTTGAAATGATCACCAGTTTGTCACAGGGGCAATATGTAAGAGTGAGTGGAAAGATTTCAGTGATTCAGATAATTGCTGGAGGGCTCTCTTTTAGAAAAGCAAAATATCTAATAACCTCATAACTGGATTTAATGATGATTTAATTGTTCAAAAGATAGAATAACAAACAATGGAAATTTCTGTTCTGTATCTGTTTCCCACTAATACAAACAGGCCAATTTCTGGGATGGAAATGATGAGGAAGTTGGGTGGGGGGAAGATATCACTCCCCTGATAGGAAAAAAAGGAAATCTGAGCACAATTTGATGTCCTTCCTAGATTTGGAGAAGGTAGATTTCAAAGGTTTCTGAAAAAAAAAATTGGTGAAATCTCATAGATTAAAACCTTTCAGAGATAAATAGCCTAGAAAGAATGGGAGAGTTTGAAGAATGAAAATTCTGAGAACACAAAAGCAAACAATTCAATAAGAGGGGAAAATAGGATTTATTTGAAAAGATGAGCAAAGAGAACTTACCAGTCTACTTAGATTTTAAAAAGAAATATACAGAAGATGAAAGGGGAGAGAAATAAATAAATCAATATAATTTGCTCTTATTAGAAAAAAATGGTGTCAGAAATATTAAAGCTCAGAATCAACTGCTCATGGTTAAGGAGCTTAAGAACAACAACATCAGCATTAAACTAAATATTGCTATATTTAGAGAAAAGGGATGCTCAAAGCAGGTATAGGATATCTGCTTGGGATGGTTAGAATGCTATATGATGACAGAGAATGAGAATGATCTTTGAAAATGGAAATGCTATAAGAGAAATCACTAAAAGGAATTTTATTCTGAAGATAAGTAACCTAGCTAGCTGAACTTAATGAATTTAAAGTCTTCTAGACTGATTAAACTATATATACTCTTGGGAAATTAGAAGAATCAACAGAGGAGATTTCTGAGCTTCTCTCAGGAATATTTGAAAGATCAAGAGAAATAGGAAGGGTGCCACAAAATGGAGAATAAATGTTATCTTAATAGTCAAAATAAGGAAGAGAAAAGAGCCTGTAAAAACTCTAGGCCAGCAAACTTGACTTGGATTCCAGTGAAAATTCCAAAACCAATCATTATCAAGATGGTTGGTGAACATCTAGAATGAGAAATAACGTTTATAAAGAACAGATCATTGTGAGCTTTATATCATTTCTTTTTAATAGTTTTACTAAGCTAAGAATTGAGAGAAATGTTGTACATGCAGTCTACCTATATTTTTAGCAAAGCTAGTCACAAACTATCTCCCACTATTCTTATGGAAAAGATGGGAAGATATAAATTGAACCAATCTTATTAATTCAAATAGAAACATATCCCTGTAGATCCAATGAACCATTTGCCAGGGTAGTTGTAGGCTACAGGTCTGATGCCTGGGAATTAGACAATAATATATTCAGTACAATTCAGAACTGGTCAGATTCAGAGTTGTTGGTTTTTTTTTTTAATACATCAATGTCAATATGGTAAGAGATTTCCATTTGAGCATCCCTGTGATCTTTACCTGACCCTGTTCTATTAAACTTTTTTTTAAATTTTTTAATTCTTAGAAAAATTTTCCATGGTTACATGATTCATGTTTTTACTTTTCCCTTCATCCCCAAACCCTTCCCCCATCTGTTAAACATTTTTGACAGTGATTTGGATAAAGATAATAATGGCATGCTCATCATATTTGAAGATTATCTGAAGATTATAAAAAGTTGGGTAGCTAGTACAATGGATGATCTCTAAGATATATAATAATCTCAAAGAATAATGACTTCATCCATTCAGATGAATCTTATAATATGGAATTCAATAGAAATAAATGTAGTCTTACTCTTGGGTGCAAAAAATGCCATTTTTGCAAATACAAGCTAGAGAGGCAGGGTCAGATATCAATTATGACCCTATAATATCAATATCATAGCAACTACAGGTTAATCATGTTGTATGAATGATTCAATATACTTAGTCATGCATAGATATTTTTGACTTTGCATAAAAATGGTTAGATAAAAAATTGGCCAATATTTTCACTTGGAAATATTTTCTTTCTTTTGAAACATTTAACATTGCTTTCATGCAATTCTTACTGTCTTTCTCTTTCTCTCTTTGTCTCTGTCACTGTTTCTCTCACTTACATATCAGCAAACACATGATGTCATCATCAGTTAACATTGGAAATAAGCTTATTTGAGGGAACATTTCTTTTCCTTAATCTTCTTCCTTTTCCCCTACTTACCTTTTTGTTCTTTCTTCTTTAGGATATGTGAATGCACAGAAGCAGAAGCCGAGATTATCCTGCAGCTAAAGAGTGAGCTCAGAGAGAAGGAGCTAAAATTAACAGATATCCGTCTAGAAGCTCTCAGTTCTGCCCACCATCTTGACCAGATTCGGGAAGCCATGAATCGAATGCAGGTTAGTGCTTTTATGCAGTAGAGGAACAGAGCAAGTACCAAAGAGGTTGGTAATTTTATCCTCAATATTTATTTAAATTACTTAAGGCAACTTTCACACTCTGTGAAAATGAATATACCAAATTTTAAATATGTAAAAATGTTCTCTGCATTCTGCCATCGTATCTCATTTTTTTTACCCAGTCCCTGAAATAGAATTTGAGTAATTCCAGGGATGAGAACAGGAATGGAGTAGTCATGTCAGACTAAACGTTCTGAGCTATTCATTTAACTGAGACAATTGAATTCATTTCTTTTAGAGACTGAATTCAAATTTGGTCCTATATCTTTAGAGAAAAATTTATTATTTGGTAATATTGAGGGATGATTTTTTTTTCCTTCCTGTTATCATTTGTTTCTTTATGTTCTTTTGAAATATCGCTTTTGAGTCATTTTACACATTAATTTTGTTTAAACAATAAAGAATCTTAAAAAAAACAAACAACCTTCACCTTGCCACTTAGAATCAATACCCTGAATTGGTTCCAGGGCATAAGAGTAGTAAAGGTAAGGCAATGGGGGTTAAGTGACTTGTCCTGGGTCACAAAGCTAGGAAGATTCTTAGACAAAATTTGAACCCAGGACCTTCAATCTCTGAGCCTGGCTCTCAACCACTGAGCCACCTAGCTGCATCCAAAAAATCTCTCTCTCTCTCTCTCTCTCTCTCTCTCTCTCTCTCTCTCTCTCT
>NC_058134.1:256592652-256766430 GCF_016433145.1 Gracilinanus agilis | reverse complement strand
CAACTGATGGCAGAATTAAGCTTTGGATACGGAGTTTCCTGTCTCTGAAGTCAGCCTTTCCATCTTGGAGAGAGTTTGGGAGAGTATTTTAAATAGTTTATTCTACTAACTTCCAACTGTTGATCAATATAATTTCTATTTCATCACTTGACATTTATCTCTATGATCACCCACACAAGGACCCCCTTGATAATCTTCTCAGAATAGAAACTCACATTATTTTATAGTCTATCCAATTCAGAATCTTTAGATTTTATGATTCAGAAATGAAAATGAACTGAGATTACATTGTGTTGCAATTGTATGTTATATGTGGGTATATATATATACATATATATGTATATAATATATATAGTTGTGTATATAATATATAAATATATCATACATATACTAAAATATTTAAAATACATATCAATTTATATATATGTTATATATCTATTACTATTATTTATATACATGTCTTTATATATCTATATATATATTATATACCAACATTGTTGTTTATCAATAATGATATAGAATTCTTTATTTCATTAGAAGGTAACACCTTGATGTCAAGGACAATATCATATTTTTCTTCTTTGCATCCTCAGTGATTTCACTAATCATGACACATAGCATACTTCTAATAAATTGTTGACTAAATGATCTGCTCTCAATAAGGTCATTTAGTATCAAAACCTATTGTTTTATGTAGATACTAATTCTCTAGCCAAAGATAAGATGGGATTTAATTTCAAGTGAAATGGTGTGACAAAATATCTTTTATTTTTCAATGCAGTATTCAGCAGGAAAATGGGATCCCGACATTTGGTTGTAATTTACAGCCCAGCTTTAGAGCATCTTTCATAATTACAAGGCATGGCCACCAGGTGACGCTTGGAAACTATTCCTATAAATGTTGAAGTGTAAAAATTCTACTTTTAGAACCTCAAATCCTCCCCTTTTGCTTTAAATTGGATTTGAAAACCAAAGCTGAAGCCTTATGAAATATTATAGGGCAATGATGATGATTACTGTTTTTGTTTTTCCCAAAATGGTGCTCATCTCCTGTGCTTCGAGAGTTCCAAAATTTGCTCATCCTTGTATGTGTTGACATTTTTCATAGTTCATTCTTCCATTTAGCTGCCATTCAACATTTTGTCTTAAATTAGTGCATTTGATTCGCTAACAAAGGAGCAACTGTGATGTTAAATCTCATGTAAAATACTTTCCTTTGCCTTGAGTGTAAGAAACCAGTCTAAGAAATATATAACATAGGTAAAATTTTAATACTGTAATTGGTAAAATAAAAAAAAGTTAAAAATCATAAGGAGAAATGGAGTAAGAAACTGAAATTCTAAACAAAGGGCATATGGAGAGGACATGTAATATTATGTAATTATATTTTGCTCCCTAGGACTCTAAATCCCAGCTTCCTATGTTCCTTCTCACATTAGGCACTAATGTAGGGAAGATATAAGTTTTGTGTAGCTCTGCCCTCATGCTCTTTTTTCCCATGATCACAGTTTGTGGAGGTTGGGTGAATGCCAGGCAGGATAATTTTATTTCACGTGGTTATACTTAAATTTTATTCTTCAAGTTCTCGTACTTCAAGTGAATATTAATAAATCTTATAAAATATAATACTGGAGTTATTGGATATTAATTTTAACCTTAAAATATTAAGTCATGATATACTACACATAGTGTTCCATGGAGGTAAAGTCATCAAAATCTTATATGGATGAAGAGATTAAAGATAAGAACATATAACGGAATAATGAAATAAAAATTATAATATAATAATAAAATGTGTCAGATAGCATAGGAAGTAAATGACATGGTTAAGATTTGAACTTGGGTCCTCTGTCTCCAAAACTAGGGCTTTTTTCATTATATTGTACTTTAATCTTGCCAATTAATGAAATGTCTAATTTAAGGAAAATAATTAGTAATAATATTATTAAATGATAATAATAAATGGATAATTAAGATAAAATATACATTTTAACATGGAATATACCAGTGTACAATAGGAAAAGATAAGACTGTAACAATCTGTATCCTCTTCTGGAGGCCAGAATACGTGAAAAGTATTTAAGTAGTGTTGAATCAAAGTGGTTTTCTTTATGTTTACTTTTCTTACTGACAAACATGGTGTTGGGGATGGAAATTATAGTAGTTATTAGAAGAAAAAAGAAATTTGCCTGGTTTTGCATCTTAATGGCTAAAAGTGAGTCCATTACAGGTCAATTTCATGATTTAGCAAATTGAAAGCTCAAGATTTAGCTCTCTTAAGTGATTTGGTTTTCTCACCTTTGCAAATAAGTTGTTTTGGTGTCCTTTCTTTTATTGGCAATGTTATTTTTGTTCCACAGATCTCAAAACATATTTCAGCATCAATATTTATCAGCACATTCAATATATAAATAAATACATAAAGAATAGATGAAAGGAAACCTTAGCTAGGAAGGCTCCAGCAGCTACAGGTAATAAAGAAAGGCATCTTGCAGAAAAATTCATTTGGACTCAATCTTGAAGAAAGTCAGGGATTCTAAGAGTAAAGACTGATCATATGAGAGACAACATTTCTGGCATAGAGGACAACCTATGAATTGGTATAGAAATAAGAAATGAAATGTGTGTACAAAGAATAATTGCTATCCAATCTGGCTTTACCATAGAGTACATAGAGAGCAGGTAATTCTTAAGAAGACTGGGGAATTAGGAAAGGCTTTGTTTATGAAGGGTTTTAATGACCAAATGAAGAGTTAATATTTGATCCTAGAGATAATAGAAATTCACTGTAGTATGCTGAATAAAAAGGTGATGTGATTATGGCTATACTTTAGGAAAATCACTGTCACATTCTTGGAATGTGGATTGGAGACACTTGAGGCTGAAAGAATAATTAGAGGTCTATTGCAAAAATTCAGGTGAGACATGAAGAGGTCTTAGATTAGGGTGATGACTGTGTGAGCGGAGAAAGGGAAGTATATGATAGATATGGTAGTGGTAGAAATAATAAAATTTGTCCACTGAGTGGATATATAGTGGTCATGAGAGTAAAAAGCTGAGGATGACATGTGGGCAAGTCAGGTTTATGGAAGAATGTTGGTACTCCACATTGTAATAATCAAGTTCAGAAGAGGTGATTGGGAGGAAAGATAATACATACTATATTGGACATGGCGACCTTGAGCTGCCTATGGTACAAGCAATTTGAAATGTGCAGTAGGTCATGTGGAACGGAAACTCAGGTCCGATACTAGGGCTAGATTTGTAGATTTGGGAATCATCAGGAGAGAGAGAGAGAGAGAGAGAGAGAGAGAGAGAGAGAGAGAGAGAGACAGACAGAGAGAGAGAGACAGAGAGACAGAGAGAGAGACAGAGAGACAGAGAGACAGAGAGACAGAGAGACAGAGAGAGAGAGACAGAGAGAGAGACAGAGAGAGAGAGAGAGTGCAAATACCAAAACAAAGCCAAGAAATATCTCCCTGGCTCCAGGAACTAAAGATAGGATAGAATTAATGCAGAAGACCAAGAGTTCAGAAGGATGAGGTAGAAGAGTATCAACTGGATAAGGAAGAAAAGAAGTGATTGATCAAGGATCCCTCACAACACTAACAAAATGAGTGAGAAGAGACTCTTTGGAATGTTATCATTCTGATATTCACTGAAATAATAACATTGTCAGTTTCCCTGAATAATACCTAATTCTGATGATTTTCCAGATGTGTACTTTGACTCAGTGTGAGTATTTTTTTCACCTTTGTGGCCATCTTGAGCTTGGTATAGAGGTATAAAAATATCAATGTAAAACAAAGTCATCTTGATCCTACTTTTAATATCATGACTCCAGTTTTTTTCAAGGTTAGCTTTTTAATATTCAAAATTTCAATGATACTAAAGTTTATAATTAATGGTTATAATAGGCATTTCTATAAAGCTAACTATGTGCCAGACACTGTTTTACCTACATTCTCTCATTGAATACTCACAACCACTCTAGAAAGTAGATACTATTATTAAATCTGGCTATTAAATGTCTAAGACTAGATTTGAACTGAGATCTTCCTTAATCCAGATCATTCCCCTTATCCCTGCTATTACTCTCTGCCTGTAATGATTTAATGAGTATAGAAAAGTAGATGAAAAAGAGGTAGTTTGGGGGATTTCTAGGCCACAAAATATAAAAGTAAAGAGAAAAAGAAACTCTATTTCATATACTTGGACTAGAAAAAAGTGTTGGCATCTTATTTGGTCATGCCCCAAGTGGCACACCTGATGTTTTTCTCCCTGAGTTGTTTCTGTAATCAGTCATCAGCTTCAATCAGTTGATGGCTAGATGCTCTGACATTGATTGCTCCCATCAGCTAGCAATATTAATTTAGCATCCGTTGTACACAGTGGGAAGTTAAAAAAACTAAGGAGGAATAGCCATCCTTGCCTTCAAGGCCCTTTTAATCAAATGGTTTAATAGAGACAGAATCATTCAGTTACATAGAGCTAGAAGCAATATAGCAATAGGCAATAAGCAGAAAGGATGAGGAGATCATAGCTCATGAAGTGAACAGGACATTGAAGGCTATCTTGTTCAATGCCCAAAAATCAAAGTGATTTTTGTAGAGTTACACCATTAACAAATTCAAAGTCAGGTCCTCATACTTCAGAGATAATACTCATACCATGAAACCATACTGGAAGTGGAAAATCAAATAAGGAAAGATAATAATAACTAACAATTACATAGCCCTTTCTACTTGTCTAGACAGCAAGAGGATAGAGCACTGGACCTGGAGTCAGGAAGATCTGAGTTACCGTAGGCAAGGCACTTTATCTCTGTTTGCCTTAATCCAATGGAGAAAAAAAATGGCGAACCTCTTCAGGATCTTTGCTGAGAAAAATACCCTAGACAGCATTGGTGTGCTGTGGTCCATGGAGTCACAAAGAGTCTGATATGACTAAACTTCTATGTTCCAGGCACTATGTGAAATGTTTTACAATTATTATTTCATTTGATGATGATAACCCTGGGAGCTAGGTGCTGTTATTACATATTATCTTCATTTTACAAGTAAGGAAACTGAGGCATAGATTAAAGGACTTGCACAAAATCACATAGCTAGTAAGTATATGAGTTTGGATTTGAACTCAGATCTGATTGACTTTAGACCCCAATATTTTTTTTCATTGTACCAATCTAATGATGTTCATTAAGCAGAGTATTTAAAAACAAGTAAAATGTAACAGAGAGGAAGGAGAAAGATAATATTTCATCTAGGGGGAAATTATATCCTCAAAGACAAAAGTTAGTAATTCTTTTATCAGCAAAACAGATAAGTATAACAGTTAAGAATGTAAATAATATATTGAATTTTAGATAATCCAATTAGTAGATCTAATAGATTTCCCTAAATGTTATAGGTATGACAGTTGACTGAAAGTTATCGCCTATTTCTGGGGAGGAAAAAATACAATTAATGTTGCTTAAGTCAGTTGCACAAAATGTATTAGTAGTGAGAGAGAGTGATGGTATTATAAGAGAGGTGGATGGGAGGCTTTTTGGCCATTGAAATGCCAAAACAAGGAGTCCCATATCCTTTAGACCCCACATTCATGAGTCTGATTATTTTTTTTTTGTCATATGAGTTTAGTTTTTAAAGTATTTTTACCTACTTTCTAAAAGCCTTTTTTTCCTGAAAAGCTGAAGTAATAAAAACATTATGTGGTTGTCATCTGGTATCTTTCATTCATTTCATTGTTATGGGTCTATGCTTTTAAAATCATAGTACTTACATTCTGATGTTACTCTCTGTTTTTACAGTGATGCAGCTAACTCTCTTTCTATTATCTACAGGACATGGGTAACTCCATACTGAGTTTGGTTCTATGAGTGGAAGAATGATTTTGGAGTATTCACTTAATCCTAAAAGAAATGTATTAAGCATAACCCATTTCAATTCAAGCAATCCAATGGTTTCTTAGATGACTGTAAGACATTAGGGATAGAAAGACAAATCAAAGCAAACAAGCAAATAACTACCACAAAAATAGGATCTATGTGCACAGAATTTTAATTTTGCTGAAAATGATTGGAAAAAATGGAAAGATAGGGAGACAACTTTAGAGTCAGTTAGATTTTAGTTCATAAATAAAATTTTAGTTCAAAAAATTTAGTTCATAAATAAAATTAGTTCATAAATAAAATTTTAGTTCATAAAAATTAGTTCATAAAGAATAATAAATAAATGCCTCTTAAATACACTGGCTGTGTGATCCTTTGGAAGTTATTTAACTTCTCAGTCGTTTAGTCAAAGAACATAATTTATTTTGTATATTTTACATCTATCTCATATCCTCTCATAGAATGTAACCTCTCTGAGGACAATGGAGGTTTCATTTTTATCTTTCCTTAGTAACCAACAACTATCTGACAAACAGAAGGTGCTTAACAAATGCTCATTGACTGATTAACTTAACAGAATAGATGCCAACTGAACTGATAAAAGGAGTTCCCTCACTGCAAACTCCCTATAGTAATGATATAAAGAGGTCTGAACTGCTTCCAAAACCTTCTCCCCCCCCCAGCCCCACCAAAAAAAGGACGTTTGATCATGGTTAAAAACTTAATACCATAAAAGTTAGATTGCATCTAACTCCAATTCTTAAAACAAGGAGTCAAGAGAGAAATTCTCTTCTTCCTTTCTTAGCCAAATAAGTTGAACAATATCATGCTTGCAAAATGATTATCATAAAGTAAATGACGGAATTCATATCAATAGACTGCTATAGAAGAAGAAAAATTCAGTGGTTGTATTTTAATAGCTGTGCTTAATAATTACAGAGATAGTCTAAGCAGTAATACAGCTGGAAGTGTGCCCAAACATTTGAAAATAATTTGCATTGACAGTCTATTGCAGTGTCTTTCAAGTCCATAGATTGCATGAGAACTTGAGCGTGGATATTTTAGATTGGATAGGAAAAGCAGGCTGCTGTTCTAAATGTCCTAGTTTTCATAGTGACTGGTTTTACCCAGATGTAGTTATGCTCCTAATGTCTGCTCTGGTTGGAAAGGGGGTTGTTGGTTCCTTCAAACAGACAAGTACATAATGAAATTGAACCTTAATATTTTCTAGCTTGAAGGAAAGAGCCAGTTCTTTTAAATCTAGCTGCTGATTAAAAAAGAAAGAAAGAAAGAAAGAAAATGCATTGGTTTCTCAGTTCCAAGTAGATTAGAATGTAAAAGATAGTCCAAATAAAATCATTTGAACTTTGTCGTATTGGTACTTCTATTGAAAAATGTAAAGAAATGGGGAGAAATTGACTACAAATTTCATTGTTGTTGCCATGCTGATTTTATTGGTGTCTTTTTTCTGTAGATATTTTGCTGGATGATGCTACTGATGCAACTCTCCATAAAGATGGTCGCAGCGTGAAAATTATAGTATCTATAAGCAAGGGCTATGGTCGATCAAAGGTATTCCATTTATGCTATCTTCTGTGTTACTATGACCCTAGAAAGATTCCCTGGATGCATGAATATTTTCTCTCTTCAAATTTCCAGCAGTAACACTCCAGTGAAAGCCTTTGCTTTATTCCCACAGTCATATAGGGTGATTATGAACTACCTAACAAATAAGATAATTTTTGGTGCAAATGAGACTCCCATATTCTTTGTAAAATACTTTTTCATCTAAGCCCTGATCTTTTGACTTCATACTTCTATCCTGAATTGAGGGCCATTTCTTATTCAGCATATTGTCAAGATTTATTTCAGGTATCAATAGTAGAAAATTTAATCTTCACAAAGTGAAGAATTGTTTTAATGGCTGATAGTGATCTGTCAAATAAGAAGAAAATGTGGTTTCTGAGCACTGTCGTGAATACTAAAAAAAGAAATCAGTAAGCATCTGTTCTGAAATCATCTAATATGAAAATAATAGTGGGTCACCTTTCTAAATCAGAGGCCTCAATGACTAGATCTATAAGACTTTGGAGAAAATCTTTTTCCTATGGTTCGACAATCAATAAACATTTGATACTAAGCCAAAATCTGCTTACTATTATACCCACTTACAGACCCTCATTCTTTTTTGTGGGGTACAGCAAAACACATTTAATTCACATCCATACAAATCCCTTCAGAAAGGCAAACAGTTTTATGGCAGCTGCCATGATTCCCTAAGTATTCCTTTCTTTAGGTTCTTCTATGGTATTATTTCATATACCATCACCATGTTGGTCATCACCTTTGTCCAATCTCCCTATTATCTATGCCCTCCCTAAATATTATATCAACAATTGGTTATGGTATTAGAAGTGGTGTTGTCATTCATTTGCTTTTTTAAAAATTTAAATTAATTTGTTTTTTATTTTAATAACAAATTTCCACATAAGTTTTCCAAAGTTATATGATCCAAATTATCTCCCTCTCCTCTTCTCCCTCTTAGAATTGGCAAGCAATTCAGTCTGAGTTATACACGTGTTATCACACAAATCATATTTCCATATTATTCATTTTTGTAAGTGAATAATCTTATAAACCATAACCCCAAAACATATACCCAAAAAACAACTGATAAATCATATGTTTTCAACTGTATGCCAGCTCCAACAGTTCTTTCTCTGGAAGTGGATAGCATATTTTCACTAGTCCTTCAGAATTGTTCTGGATCATTGCATTGCTCTTAGTAGCAAAGCCTATGACATTTGATCATTTCATAATATTGCTGGTACTGTGTATAATATTTTCCTGGTTTTAGTTATTTTACTCTGCATCAGTTAATGTAGGTCTTTCTAGCACTTTTAGCAAGCATTCTGTTTATAATTCATTATAGCACAATAGTATTCCGTTCCCATCATATATCACAATTTGTTCAGCCATTCTCCAATTGAGAGACATTCCTTTAGTTTCCAATTCTTCGATACCAAAAAAAAAACAACAGCTATAAATATTATAAATATAAACATTTTAAATATAAACATATCCTTTTCTCTTTGGGATACAGACCAAATAGTGATATTACTAGATCAAAGGGTATCCATTCTTTTATAGCCCTTTGGGCATAATTCCAAATTGCCCCCCAAAATGGTTGGATCAGTTCACGATTCCACCAGCAATGCATTAATGTCCCAATTTTGCCACATCCCCTCCAACATTTATCATTTTCCTTTACTCTCATATTGGCCAATCTGATAGGTGTGAGGTGGTACCTCAGAGTTGTTTTAATTCATCCTTCACTTTTAAAGAAGTCCAATGGCATTACAGCGTTAGAATAAGAGTAAAATGTGTTCTACTGTGTCCAATCATCTGTGATTGTGCCCCATATCACCTTCATTATTTTCACACCCTACCTCTCTTTTCCTATCAATGACATCAGATGATTTTTAGCACACTCGTAAGGGATATGAAGACTACAAGTGGAATCTCACCAAGATTATAGGAATATCATTTTCTTCACCCCCAATATTAGAGTTCTGTTAGTTAACATTAAATATCATTTGGAGTATCATGTCCCATTCTCAACTTAGATTGAATTTGAATTCTGCCTTTTAGATTTTTTTCTGATACGGTTGATTTTTATTTTAAAAAATCAAGTGCAGAGTTTTATATTTATCTTTATAACATTCTATTTAATTAATTTAGAACCATTGTATTGCCCTATCTGCATCTTTTTGGTATCAGATTTGTTAGCCAATATATTTTCTTGTCTTCATGTTATCCACAAATGAGATAGGCAGTCTTAGTATTTTTCATCCAAGTCTGAAAAACAAATGAATGTAAGAGCTATTAGCACTATACTGAAGACCATCCCTCCAGATGGATATTGATTATATCTACAGAATTCTGACTATGTGTCTGTCAGAAAAGAGATGAGTTTAGTCTGGAGTGACTTCTTCCCTCCCCAAGTGTGCATGAATCTTCCTTTTAATAAGATATTCCAGATTTTTGTTAAAATTTGAAGTTAGCCCCCTCATGTATAATTTGAAAAATCTACTTTCTTTCCTCATGTGAAAAATTGGGATTATTTTTGCTTATTTCTCATCCTTTATTAATTTTTTGTGGAATGAGGCTAATAGCAGTATAATAATTATGTGCACAAATTATTTTTCAAAAAAGAACTATTTTAGATCCTTTTCTTTTTTTTCCACCATGGTCATGATTTATGATCCTAATTGGCCTTCTAGTAGTCTGTCCATTTTAGAGTGTATCCTTCACGGCACCACCTAAGCATCTTGGTGTAACACATTGATTCACTTCCTGAACATATTTCCTCTACTCCAACTTCTTATGGTTCTCCATTGCCCTACCAAAAAAGTGTAAATTCTTGTTTTTGATATTCAAAGTCTGCCACATTCAGATGTCACCCTACTTTTTCAGGATGATCTCATGCTTCTTTCCTTTAGATGTTTCTGCTTTTGCTCATTGGGTGGGGACTTTTTTCATGTCCTTGCCTATGTGTTGAAGCTCAACTCTGATTCTGGGATGGAAGCTGTCCCGTGCTTGTCTCTGGGGTTGGCTTGACTGCCTGTTGGGTCACAGAGTGAGCCCTTTTCACGGGGCAGTTTGGCTGGCCTTCTGCTGGGAGACCTTCAGCTTTTCTCTTCAGTTTCCACTCATGCTGGATAGTGTTGGGCTCTGTCTGCTGCCACAGCTGGCCTTGTTGGACTGTGCTCTTTCCTTCACCCAAGCAATAGAATCACATCTGAGTTCCACCCCAGGATGCTAGACTGATTCTCACTTTCTCCCTCAGTGATATGGGTCTTTCTAGCTATCCCTGGATTCTGACCTGGTCTAGGCCACTGTTTCAATCTGTCTTCTCTTGGTTCTGTTGCTTTAGGATTCATTTTGTGGTCTTTTTTTAATGGCTTTATGGATGTGAATTTGACAAGATTGGAGCATTCTTGACTAAATGATCTTGGCCCCCAGAAGTCCCTTTTCCTCCCAATAAGTTGGATATATTTCATATATATTTCATACCTATTTAAGTAAATGTTTTCCTCTATAGAATATTAACTCTTTAAGTGACTTGGCAAATAGTAGCTACTGAACCCATGCTGAAAGTCCCATTTTTTGGTGTCCTCCCACAAATTAAACTTCTCTGAATCTTTTTTTTTCATGAATTTATAACTCTCCCCTTGCCCCTCTCCAAGTAAAAAGTGGTCTCCTCCTCAATTTCTCATGTAACTTTGTTCATATCTAGCTTCTACATTCATAACTTTTTTCTTTTATATTCTACTTTTTGTACATAGCTTCACCCCTTTGTTAACATTGTAAGATCTTTAAAAATAAGGTTTTTTTTACTTTTCACATGGATATAATTTAGCAAATGTTTCTCAAATTAAGTTGTATTATTTCAGCAAACACAGAACATTTGTGATGAATAATGTTCGAGGGGTTACTAGATGTTCCTGTAATGAGTGCTTTAGTTTCTTTGATTTCTGTCACCTATAAACAATTTTTTTTGCTTGCTTTGTCCCAGTATGGCTATCATTCTTGGTGGAAAATGCAAATTCAACAGAGAAGTTAAATTCTTCTGCTTTCCTGCTGGCGTCTCTATCAGAACACTAACACAAGCAGTGTTCTCATAGTTTCCTGATTCCTTATCTCATCCTCAGTATAACTTAAATAGCCCTTTTTTGTTGTGTTTATGTCAGCTTGAAGTTCAATCTAGCCTTGTGCCTTTTTCAGCTTCTTAATGACTTTCATTCTCAATTTAGTTTCTAAAATCTACCTGCCTTACTCCATATAGGTAATTTAATTATTTATTTTAATTAACAAACTTTTTATTTGCCCTCTAAACACCACCTCCTACACATACAACCCTGTGGTGGAAAATCACCAATAACACAAACCCCTTGTAACAAATAAGTATAATCAAAGAGGATAAATTCCCACACTGGTCAGGTCTCATATATTGAGTCCATCATCTCTTTATGAGGAAGCAAATTATACTTTTCCATCAGGCCTCTCTGGAATCATAGTTGTGAATAATATGATTAGAAATGAAAAGTCTTTCAAAATTGTCCCCTTTTCCATTGTTGCTATAACCTAAATTATTCTTCTGGCTCTGCTCATTTCACAATGCATCAATTTATTCAATTCTTCCTAGATTCTTCTGAACTTTTCATCATTCCTTATAGTACAATAGCTTTCCACTATACTTGACACCATCAACAATGATAAACATTCTTATTAGACAATTTGTTCATCCATTCCCTAATTGGTGGGCACCCCAGTTTTACCAACATATATACACTGCCATATTGTTCTTGTTGCATAGATATCATACCTGTTCCCTGCCCCCAACAGATTTTGTTCATGATAGTCTCCCATTATCTGAGGCAAATGTCTGTTGTAGAATCTTAGGCATAGAGATATAGATTTAGAACACGAAAAATAACACTAGAGCCCATCCAATTTGAGCTGCTTCATTTTATAGATAAGAAACATAAGAGCTAGAGAAATGAAGCAATTTTTATCCATGTAGTAAGTAGCAGAGGTAGGATTTGAATTTGGATTCTCCAACCCTAAATCCAGGACCCTTTCCAATTCCTACCATTCCTTTCTATGAACTCTTGCTTATCTATATTCTGTTTCTCCCTCTTAACTTCCTTTTAAACAACTCTAAAATAATCATTGGTAAAACCTTTCAATGGGGGCATTTAGGGTAATGCTAAGCACCCTAAATCAGCAATAATCTGAAGAGTTCTATGCTTTTCAACTTCAAAAATAATTAGTACTTTAAAGTTGCTTTAAAGAAATTGAAAATTTTAACTTTTAGAAGCAACATGGCACATCTAAATTTATAGCCAGACTAAATGCTCCAAAGATTCTAAAGCAATAAACTTACTGCATGAGCTGTAAAAGCAGGCTGACTTTTACCAATTGATTACTTACACAGCAGTCTATAATACCCTCTATGATGCTGAAACCTCTTCTGGTTTAAAAAATGGGTTGTTTATTGAGTGTTTTATAAGGACCAATACCTTTAAAAGAAAACCACTTCAAGAGAACTTAGAAAGGCATGACTCTAAAAGTTTAAATTAATGAATTTCCTCTCAAAGCCATGGAACAATAAGAGCTTTTCCAGTTGTTTTAGCAAAAGTTCCTACTGGCATCTGAGAGGTGGAGGTGTGTTCAGTAATCAGATGGCAAAAATTCTAATATCTACAAGTGAGAAAGTACTCATGTAATCAATTATGGAAAAAGAAAGAAAAAATATCCCTCTATAACATTGTCCTAATCTGGACATCCAACCTACCCTTAAAGAACTTTGGTGGGGGCAAATTGAGTTCTTTCTGAGGCCACCCAATCCACTTGTGGAGAGATCTAATTATTTTTTTAAAAAGTGTTTTTCTGTTTTTCCCTATTTCAAATCTTCTTTTGGAGATTGGCATTTCTAGCTATTTTTAATAGCCATTTGATATCTCCTTTTCTGCAACTTGTATTCATTATAACTACTTGTGCCCTTTGTGATTAATCAAAACAAATAAGTCTAATCTCTTCTTGAAATGACAGTCATCAAATGGTTGAAGTCTGGTCCTTCTGTGTCTTTTCTTTTGTGGACTAAAAAGTAGGATACAACATTTGTCCATGGCATGACCAGTACTATTCAGGTGCCAGGCAAAATTTTCCTATATTCTGAATTTACCATGTTAGAGTTATTTTAATGTATATGAAATATGCATACACCTTATAATTTACAAAACAAATAAATGAAGACATACATATTTGTATTGTAATTCTAGGGACCATGAATAGTTTATTTTGTTCTTTGATTCATATAAATAAATTTCTCCTTGAGGACAAGGACTGTTATTGCTTTTGTTTTTATATCCTCAGTCCCATATGTAATGCCTGGAATATAGTAGGCACTTGAGAAATGTGTGTCGATTTGTTTGATTTTTTTTCCAGAAATGTGCTTTTAAATATAATTTCAGAACATGTTTCTGAAGATGGGGTTTACCTATATCCACACTTTCTTCATTTTCCTTTTAATAGTTCATAACACCACTACAAAACAACTTTGTCTCTCTTCTAATCTCTTGAAACAATTCCCTTTCCATTTGTATCATGAGAATGGCACTTATAATAGAAAATACATGAATATGTAAGTCTTAATGTTCTGTTATCTCCCTGGATGGTGACACATGATTGTACTCCCTATCTCTCAGGAGGCTGATGGATTGCTTGAGTGTGGGAGTTCTGAGCTGCAGCATGGATGAATGATTAGTTTTCTGTGCTAACACCAATATTGTGGGCTTTCAAAAGCAAGGATCCACTAGACTTTCAAAAGAGTGGTAAACTTGTGTAGCCTGGAAAAATGGAGCAGGTTAAAACTTCTATACACTGGGACAGCTAAGTGGCTCAGTGGATATCTGGAGACAGAATATCCTGGGTTCAAATATGGCCTTAGACACTTCCTAGCTGTGTGACCATGGGCAAGTCATGGAACCCCAATTATCTACCACTTAAGGTAAGGGTTTTGTCAAGCAAAAAAGCAAATAAATAAGCAAAAAAAAATCCCCAATCCTCTTCCATGCCTTTTCATATTGGGATCAAGCTACTGTGAAGCCATTGCATTTCCAATTAGTAAGACAGGAAAACCAAGTTTAAACAATAAAAAAAGATAATAATAATAATTGCTGCTTAATGAATATGCATCTGCTTTAAAAAGCAACAACACGGTAATCAAACATGATTAGCAGCTGAATTTCATCATGGTTAATTTATTTTATTTTTTAGGAACAGAAGCCTCAGGCATACTTAATAGGATCCATTGGTGTCAGTGGAAAAACCAAGTGGGATGTTTTAGATGGTGTAATTAGACGTCTCTTCAAGGTAGGATCTGTACAATAGCAAAGTATTGGTTTGAAAATCCATGCCCATTTTTAGTATCTCTCCCCTTTACTAGTCTAAGATGAGCTGATTTGCTTCTTTTCTCCCCAGTTTAAACTATTTATAAAGACCTCTTTTGGCTTGTGCTATTTGACTGTAATTACTCTCATGTCACCGGTTCCTCCAGTTCTTGATTGATTGTTCCAGACCACCTTGTGTTCTATTTTTCATCTTACATGAACTAAACACCTGTTT
Source organism: Gracilinanus agilis (assembly GCF_016433145.1). Classification (NCBI taxonomy): domain Eukaryota; kingdom Metazoa; phylum Chordata; class Mammalia; order Didelphimorphia; family Didelphidae; genus Gracilinanus; species Gracilinanus agilis. Next base: position 256,751,348 of record NC_058134.1, on the reverse strand, counting down.
TGATTGTGTTTTTTGTATGTGCCATTTTTAGGAGTATGTGTTCCGAATTGATACATCCACTAGTCTTGGTTTGAGCTCTGACTGTGTCGCTAGCTACTGTATAGGGGATTTAATTAGATCCCATAGTCTAGAAGTGCCTGAATTGCTGCCTTGTGGATATCTTGTTGGCGATAATAACATCATCACTGTGAACCTTAAAGGTAAAAGAAAAAAAAAGGAGAGTCAATTGTGTTTGTACCAAAAGTGGCCAATATTACCCTAATTCACCTTCATTTTTACCTTATTTTTAAAACCCTTTAAAAAACTATTAGTTATAAAAATTATTACATTTAAAGGTATTAAAATCCCATTACAAGAAAGTTATTAGGGATAGATAGGTGAAGCTGAAAGTGAAATGATTAGATGCCTCAAATGTTCAATTAAAGAACTTGAATTTAAAGAAACTGAGTTATTGGATCATATTCAGGAATGGGTCTCAAAGGTCATTGTTTAAACTCCTCTTACAGATGAGAAAACTAAGACCAATATATAGATCACAATCTAAAATTTAAAATTACTCTTTTTTCCTCTAGTATCTGCACTTTATTTTGGTTTCTAAAGGTTTGTGTACCTTCTATCATAACCCTTTTTTTTCTCATAGACAACAGGACCTGCACATTATAAATTTTAAAATATATAATGTGCAATGAAGTGCCTTATGGTAGCAATTAAGACCTAAATGTCAGGATCTTTGATCAGTGTAATAATTATATTTAGAAAATACCTACTATGTGCTAGAACCTATTAAGCACTGTATTTTTCATAAATATTTATCTCATTCCTTTGGAAACAATTACCCTGGGAGGGTAGGTGCTTTATTATCCTTATTTTTTGTGAAGATAGCCCCAAATGGGGTCATGAATGACAATAACAAAAATTGGGTCTAAAGACCTCATTCTTAGGAAAGTTGGATGGGTACTTGGATTTGAGGAAAGGACCAAAGGAAATTGAGATAAAACAGAAAAGACAGTATTGCCTTTGGGAAGAATAGTGGATTCAGAGCCTGAGTATACCTTTTCAAATTCTGGCTCTGCTTTTTGAATAACTGCATGACATTAAGCTCCTCCAATAATATTTCTTGATCCTCATTTTCCTCTTCAGTGAGATAATGGGATTTGACTAGGGCATCTCTGAAATCTTTTTTGGTCCTAAATTTTGTTGACTAGGAAGCAATAAGAATGACAGGGAGTTATTTATTTATATACAACCTTGTAAGATCCAGAATGTATGATTGATTATAAAATTAGAGTCACAGAGGGAGAGCTGAAGGAAGAGCAAAGACATTGCTTTTTTTTTTTTTTTTCATTTGTTTGTTCCCCATGCTTTATGGTCATTGCCTGAAAATGACAAGGAGTGTTTCTGTGGCAAAAATATCAAGAATTTTGCAATGGCTATTAGGAATCACATTCTTGCCATTGGCAAAGTGCTAATATGGTAGAAATCATGTGTTGACCTTGAGTTTATACTGAACCATAAAAGAATGAAGCATTCTGTTTTCTTTTGTGTCTTCCTTCAGGGGTAGAAGAAAACAGTTTGGACAGCTTTGTTTTTGATACATTAATCCCAAAACCAATTACCCAAAGGTACTTTAACTTGCTGATGGAGCATCACAGAATTATCCTATCAGGACCAAGTGGCACTGGAAAGACATATTTAGCTAACAAACTTGCTGAATATATAATAACCAAATCTGGCAGGAAAAAAACTGAAGATGCTATTGCTGTGTTTAATGTGGACCACAAATCAAGTAAGGTAAGTGACTAGAGAGTCAAAATATTTTAATCTCTTACATGTAGATTCACTCTTCCTTAAATGCTCTGCATCATGATTAAAGATTTTATGACTCTATAATATTGGGACATGTATTATGGAGTTATTCAGAAACTTATAGATTTTCCCACACTCCGTTAGAGGATCTTAAGTAAAGTCTAGCTTTTCTATTCTTTTTCTAGAATTTCCTTCTACAATATTGATCTCTGAATTCTTAAATAGTAAATGTTTGTGTATGTGTGAGCATGTGTATATATATATTCAGACACATATATGTTGTATACAAACATTAATAAAAAGCACATATTAAATAGTAAATGTATACATAGATGTAAGTTTGTACACATAGGGGACATAATAAACTACACTTCTAATGAATAAAAATAGGAAAATTATTAGATAAATATAAATAAAATATCTTCATTAATTATCAGTGAAATTAAACTTTTAGAATTATACACACACACACACACACACACACACACACACACACACACACACACACACACANAGAATTATACACACACACACACACACACACACACACACACACACACACACACACACAACAAAGATGGATACTGACAGTCAGCTAAGCCTTGAATAATGGTATTTGACTCAATCAATTTCCAAAACTGGTTCATGCTCACCTGAATTTCTTGAATTAAATTCTATAACAACCTAGCCTAAGGGTTCCTTAGAGATCTACTTTTGCTAAAATTAGCCCTAGGAAATCTTGACTGATACCTCGGCATCCACAGTCCTACTGGCAACCCAGAAAAATGTCTAAAATTCATTCCATTTCTTCAAATCCTTAAGGCCATTGATTTTTTTTTCTTGGTGGGGATAGGGGAGGGAAACTAGAACCAAGTCCTCCAGGACCATTATGTGAAAGGACTTCAATACTACCCATGTCAAATGGCTTCAGGAGAAACAGACTAGAATTAGACAAATCAGATTTGTTTCTGTTCTTTGCATTTGGCTTGATACAAAACATTCTAAGAAGAAAATATATTAAGTAAATACAATTTTATGTCAGCCTAAATGAAGTCATTTAGATCAACTATTGATCATATTTGTTGATAGGTGTTAGAGCATTGGTAGGTTGGTATATTAAAGGAACTAGATTATATAAGCTCATCCCAATTTCTGAATTTTTTTCCTGGTCTCAGTAAGTGAATGTGAATTTCATTGAATCCCTTTAAGTATTAGAACTAGAATTAGAATTAGATAGGCTAATTAACCTGGGGGCATCTAAAGAGTTTATCTAAAAATCTGTACATAATTCTGTAGCTCACTGACTTGTTAATTCAAATTTATTTTTTGGGAGTTGGGAGGAGGTGTGAGGGGAAAAGAATGTCTACAGCAAGTACCTTTGCTCTGAGTAGACTCCTAAGTATTCATCAAAGAGATGATGATTGGAAACTTCAGAAGAAACTACAAAGTGAGTCTTTAGAAGAAATTCATTTGAACTCTGTTATTGGTCTTTGTAATATTGCACTTTACCAATTCAGATGGAAAGATCACTCGCCAATTTTCATTTAGTAATGTACAAAGAACATTGGGGTCCCTCACAGCTAAACACATCTGTCGCACAGATTCTACGTATTTTCTTCACAGTTGGCAGTATTCTAACTTTGGTGGAATCAGCTGGAGTTTTATTGACAAATATATAAAGCCAGGATATTTGACTCCATATTCTATGCTGAATTTTGACAATTTCTTATTACTTTTCTATATTTAACTCCTCCTCTAGGTTCTTTACCTCTTCCTAATCAACATATCTTCACATAAAAGCATCTATTGACTCTTCCTTCCCTCTTCTTTCCATTTCTTCCTCCTTCCCTCCCTCTTTTCTTTCCTTCCTTCCTTCCTTTTTTCCTCAGAAGTAGAAAAGACTGTTTACTATGACTATGTTTTGTACTTTCTTCAGTTTTGGCCTAGCGCTGATGCTAAACATTTTTTTTAACTATTTATTTTCTCTTTGGGAAAAGTAAAAAAAAAAAAAAATATATATATATATATATATATATATATATATATATATATATATAGTTTCAGACTTGCCAGACTAGAATAGATTAGTGAGAGTACTGACCAGATTATTTGCTTTTTCATTAAAAAGGAGTATGTCTCAGGATAGAGGACTGGACCTAGAGTCAGAAAGACCCAAGTACAAATCAAGTCTTTGTGATACTGGCCAAGTCATTGATCTCTTTTGGCATCAGTTTCTTCAACTACAAAAAAGGGGATAATATTGCACTTTTGACCCAGAGTTATTGTAAAGATTAAGTGAGATAAAATTGTAAAAATTACATAGTGTAGTGTCTGACATATATAAGGAACTCTATAAATGCACAATCCCTTGAAATTCTATTCTTTCTAACTACTTTTGTGACCTTGAATAGGTCTCTGGATCTCCCTAAACTCAGTTTTTTTCAGTTATTTAATGCATTTGACATGATACCTTCTATTATCCCTTCCAGTTCTAATATCTGAAATTGTATAAAATTAAATTTCTTCTAAGATTTTTCTCATGACACTCTTGAGATGAAAGTTAATTTTAAGAAAAGAAAAAAAACTTAGGTACATTGAAGACTGATAAAGAGGTTTACAAATTGAAATGCAATAGCTAAAGTTAAGTTCCCTATGAAAATGGTTTTTTCCCCTATTAACTTAAACAAATTCACTCATCAAGGATTCCCATAGTTATAATCATATAAATATTATTTTCCTTTTTGCACATTAACATATTTTTTGATTCAATATTTCCAAAGATTCTATTTCCTCTATCTTCACTGGAGAAAGATCTGTGCTGTTATTTGACTAAAGTAGTTTCTATTACCTCAAAATGAAAAATAATTCAATGTTTATATAGTAGTGAATTAGACTCTACAGTGCTATAATAGGGAGAAACCAGCATTAAGCTGGTTGAGAGACCAATACAAAAGAAGACCTGAAAATAGAGCTTGCCAGAATTTGTTGCTTTCTCTTCATGCCATTGCCATATGATATGTATGAGCTTTATTGCCAACATGGGTAAATTCCAACTGGTGAAAGGACCAATCTTTATTCCTGGGAATTGGTTTTGTGCTAAGGATAGGTGTGAAGTGTAGGGGAATCACTAATCCAAAGTGATTTACAAAATACAATTCTCTGCTCTCAGAAAAACCACATATTCTGTTTAATTCCTGAAATGTTCTTTGCTATGCTGTAGATAACACACAGGAGACAAAGCTAAAAAGCACTTCACTTACTCAAAAAGATTCAAACAAAAAGTAAATAAGAGGAAAAGGGAAAAAAAATCCTTTTAAGCCTTGAGTACCTTTGGATTTCACATTCCATCTTTCTTCCCTTTAAGCCTACCTTCAAGCCACCAGCCAGAATATTTTGATTGAAAAGTAGAATTTGTGGCATTTTATATAGTAGGCTAAGAAGAAATTGTTGGATTTATGGAAGAACAAATGATAAACTGGAACCACTTGGAAAACGAGAATGTGGAAAGGAGAGATTAATAGTTTAGATTTTGAAATGGATGACTCAGTTTTCCTTAATGTTAAAAATAAACTAGTTAATAGGAATTGATAGCTATAGTTCTACTACATATGCACAAAATAACTATGGCTTCTTCATCTTAGAAAACTCTTGATTGGGAGACCTCATCTTAAGTAGTCATCAATACCAAAGGCTGTGGTGCTAAGTCATAACTAAAGTTGCTTGAGGTAGAAGAGATTTAAGTGACTTCCCCAAAGTTACACAGTCAAGGATCAGAAATGGAATAAGAACCCAGATCTTCCTAAATACAGGCCTACTACTCCATTTAATTTGTTAAAATATGTGACTGGCAACAATGGTTTGATCTACCAAATGAAGTCTACATCTACTTTCCTCCAATCTTTTTTTTTTTTTCTTTGATCAACAATACCACCCCTCCAAATGTTCAGGAGTCAAGTTCTTTTAATATGCCAATATTCAAATATTTCTCAACAAAGACAGGAAGTTAAGTTCACCTATTTGTCATTTTAGTTTAAAGCATAAGCTTCATTTTTAACTTTTAAATCAAATTAAGCTTTCTAATTTATGAACTCATTTTCATAAATATGTAAGATATGTAAGACAAAGTAAGGAAGTTTTGTGTGTGTTAACCAAAATCTATCTTATTCAGAGCTTGGAACACTAATTTTTCTATCTTTTAGAACCATTAATATACCATTATTTAGATTGTAAGCTATCTTAAAATCTGGATTAAAGAACTTGAAATTCCCTACAAGCATTGTCTATGAAATGAATGTTGTAGATACTGCTAGTTTATTCCCTGACACTTTCTTTTTTTCTTTGGTAGAGCATTGCAGACAGAAATAGATGAATGGGCTATATGTACACTTGGTTGCTGAAAATTAAGATCATAGTCTAGGACAATTCTGTGTGACTTATGCTATCCACATCAAGAGAAAGAATTGTGGTGGTAGGAATCCAGAAGAAAATATGTGATTTATCACTTGTTTATAGGAATGTGATTTGGGGTTTTGGTTTTAAAGGATTACTCTTTTACAAAGATGAGTAATATGGAAATAAGTTCTAATGATGATATACATATATACACACATATGTGAATATATATATATATATATATATATATATATATCCCAGTGAAATTGCTTGCCAGATCCTGGATTGGGGAGTTATGAAGAGAAGGGGAAAACATGAAGCATGGAAGCATGAAAAAATTTTAAAATAATAATAATAAAAAAAGAAAATTAGGATGAAAGGACTCCAACCTCCCCCATCTTCAGCATAATTTGCAAATCAACAATGTCATTGTAAATATGCAAATTATATGTAAATGCAGTTACTGATTAGGGTGACTCTCAGTAACCTAATTGCATTCCCTGGTCTACACTTCTGTGAGAGCAGTCAATTAGCAAAAGTGTTTATCATATTTAGAGTATAAGCTACTTAGGGATCATACCTTTACAAAATAACAACCATCCTAAGTGATGAGAAATTCTAATTGTAAATCTCCTCCTCTTTTTTAGCATTTTGCTTTCTATTTAAAATTACAGAATTTCCATTGAACCCTACCTTAATAAAACAGGGAAAGTGAAGGGAAAGATACCACATTTATCCCTGTTCCCAAAGGCTAAAGTTTTATATGCATCCTACATGTTAAACTACTTTGAGTGAAAACTATTTCAAGAATAAGTTGATAATTCACTTGGGGATAACATTTTGGAGTCATTATTTTTTTTAAGAATATTAACCAAAACACTTGTTTATGAAAAAATTTTAATACTATCTGTTTCTACTTAGATAGTATATTCCAATAACAAGACTCATTATGCATGTTGTATCACAAAGGCTTAGATCCAAGATCCTTTTTAGCTTTTCCTTTTGGGGAGAAGTGACAGAAATATGCTTTTCACTCCCACTTTTGTAGCTGTCACTCATGTAGAATGCTGAAAATACACACTACTGACATGCTCCTATTCTCTCTTTCTCCCATTCATTTTTCTACCCCTCCCTCTTCTTTCTTACTTCGTATCTATTTCTGCAGCTTCCTCTATTCATTCAATAAGGGGTTGTTCCCAGGGCAAATATATGTCGTTGGTATAACCAAATGTGCATTCTTGTTTTTTCAGTTATATTTGATTTTTGTTTTTCAAAGGAATTGCAACAGTACCTAGCTAACCTGGCTGAACAATGCAGTGCTGATAATAATGGTGCAGACCTACCTGTAGTAATTATTCTTGATAATCTCCACCATATTGGCTCTTTAAGTGACATCTTCAATGGTTTCCTCAACTGCAAGTATAACAAATGGTATGTGATTTTTTTTAATGACACAGTAGGATAAATAAGTGTTGAAAGTATGGATCATGTGGTTCATAACCTTTTCATCTCATGGTATCATTAGTTTCATAAACTAATAGTAACATTACATTATGATTTCAGAATATGTAAATGATGCTTTCTAATGCCCAACTTGATTCCACAGAGCTATTTTAATTTAATGTTAGGTTGAATTAAGAGAAGCATGATGTCTAGGACTAAAGAGTCTTGATGTTCTTTGCTCTAGTCACACTATACCTAACATATCAGTTCTGTGTACTACATTTTAGGATAAATATTGATAATTGGAAGAAATCCAAAGGAAGGCAATCAAATGGTTGACTTCATAACTTCTGAATATTGGTTGAAATATTCAATTCACTTCTATTTAGGACTAGATATAATGCTGTGATTTCATCCATGTAAAGATCTCCTAGATGAAGAGACACCATCTAGCAATTATGTTGGACTCTTCTCTCCAATTTATAGCTTGAGTGGTTATGTTTACCCTGAATAAAAGACCCCTTAAGGTGGGAAAAGTGAATGTTATTTTATTTATGTTACTTATGTTATTTTCAGAGGAGTTTGTTTCATTCTGTTTGACCTAAGCAGAAATAGGAATAATAGTTAAAAGTCAGAGGTAAATTAAAAGTAATTCACTAACAATTAGGCTGGTCAGTGGTGGAAAGGATTGCCTAAAGAATCCATAGGTTTCTACTCATTGGAGGTCTTCAAGAGAAAGCCAGATGACCATTTATTGGTCATGTCTTAGAGGGAATTCTTAGTCGGATATCTGGCATTTTGTGGGGCTTTTCATATCTGAGATTCTTTACTGTTAGTTTCAGCAGTCATTCAGCAGTAACAGGGGAATGATCTGAAACCAATAATGAAAGGGTCTATACTAGATGTTACAATGATACAGGTCAGTCTGACCACACAGAGGAAAAAGAAAAATGCATCTGAATAGATCAACCCACATAAACCAGATGGAATGAGTATGAAACTAAGAGAAGAATCAAAGCTTATAAAAACCACTTAAGCTTCATTGTAGCACGCCTATTTAAATAAAAGCAATGGGAACATCCTTTGATAATGCCATTTGGTTCATTGCCCAAAGGAATTGCCACTTTTCAGAAATTAAAGTATTCTAGACAGAGCAAGATGAAATGAAGATTGAGCAGGGAATATTCACCATACTTTATTTTAGTACCTTCTAAGGGTGGCGGGGGCGAGGGGGATGAACAAACAAAAATCACTAGGGGAATATTTGTTCACAATGCTCTAAAATGGCAAGATTCTTAGAAATTATCTAGTCCAGGGGATGACAATCTATACATGACCCCTAGGACAAATCTGGCCCACTACCTATTTTCTTTCTTTCCCCATAGCCTGTTTTTTATAGCTGAATGCTAAAATGTTTTCTTTACATTTTTAAATAAAGCTTTTGTTGTATTTAAAAATATGAAATCTATTCTTAGTTAACAGGTCACACAGGTGTACAGTCTGAGTTATTTCACCTAATGCTGAAGTCCAAAAATTTTACTTCATAGATAAGGAAACTCAAGTCTAAAAAATTATATGACTTATCCAAGATATCATATAGGATCTATGTCTCCTGATTGCTAAGCTAGTGCTCCTTGCAACTTTGGAACTTGACATGTTTTAAAAGTATGATTAAGGAAGAAATGTTTAATTAATCTTTTTTACATTGGTTCCTTCAAACTCATGTTTTTTTCTTTCCTTTCCTTTTTCCACTTTCAGTCCCTATATTATTGGAACAATGAATCAGGGAGTTTCATCATCTCCAAATCTAGAATTGCATCACAATTTCAGGTAAATGTTTTTTTTTTCTTTCTCCCTTCCACCCTTTCTATTTAGCCAGTCCTTCCACAGTGGTGAACTGTGCTATAAAAGTAATTTTCATTTCTTCCAAATATGTTTCTTCAAGCATACACTATGTACAACTCTTCTCCTTTTATGTGGCAGTGTTTGTTTTCTTAAAAATCCTTCCTTGTTGTTGATTCTTAAGTCTAAAATATAGTGTTTTCACTTTACCCTTGAAGAGTATAAGTTCCAGCTCTAATTTCCAATTGATTTGATTTTTCATCAGAATTTTTTTCAGTGGTGAGATGGCAAGCATGCTGTATTAACTATATTCTGAAGAATATAAACTTTCTCTGAGATCAAAAAACCAAAATCTGGTCATCTAGCTGAATTTCTGATATTTTGAATATTATCTTGAGCAGAGAAATCAGCACTTTGCATTTGAGGGGGAAATGTTTTTTAATAAATATTAGTTTATATAATAATTTCTGAGATGAAGCATTCCTTTGTGCAGGTGGGTACTCTGTGCTAACCACACAGAACCAGTAAAAGGCTTTCTGGGTAGATACCTGCGGAGGAAATTGATCGAGACTGAAATAGAGAGAAATATGCGCAACAGTGACCTCATCAAAATTATAGATTGGATTCCTAAAACATGGCATCATCTGAATAGCTTTTTGGAAACACACAGTTCTTCCGATGTGACCATTGGTGAGTGCCAAAACTGCATATGCCTTTCTCAAGGAACTCAATGTACTTGGTAAAGATGGGCAGATTGGATAAACAAGAGACTGAGCCAAACTAATCATGGTAGAAGACTCCAAACAGTCTAGTTGACATTTTTCCTGAAATCTCACCCTTTTCTCAGCTACAACAGTGATAAGGGAGCATTTTGTACAAAAAATTCTGGCTTTGATGATGTTCATGAAAATATAAATTTACCAATGTTCTCAGAAGGTTTTTTAAAACTAAGTTTAATGTCACAAATATCCAAATGTCAGACACCTGGTATTATTAGATAGTACTAACATTATTATTACTAACTCATATTTAGGGAGCACTTCAACATTTTTAAAGGGGCTTTCTTCACAACTCTTTTAGGAAGGTTAGCTATTTTGTTGTTTTTTGTTACATTTTGGGTGCAGACAAGTGAATTGATTAGTTTGAGGAACTCTAAATATTGAACCCATGAAGATGGACTACTCTTCTGCAAGTTAGAAAATTTAAAGAGCTGTTTGAGAACACAGAAGTTATTATTATTATTTATTATTATTAACTGAGATGTATATAGTACTTTAATGTTTGCATATCTTTCCAATCAATGAACATTAAGCACTATTCTGTGCCAGGCACTCTGCTAACCATTAGAAATTTGGAGAGAAAGTGAGAGAAACAGAGAGGGCAGAGAAGATGGGGAGGGAGACAAAAAACAGTCTATGTTCTTAAGGAGCCCAAAATCTAATGGAAGAAAAAAATATACATGCAGATATTTATTTTAAAAAAAGAAATAGGATAGCAAAGATATAATATATAGATATTGTATTCACAAGCTAATTTGATCCTCAAAAGAGACTTTTGAGGTGGAGGGTGAAATAGATGGTGAAAGAAGTTCAGTGATTTGCTCAAGGTTACCTAGATATTTTGTATCAGAGACATGACTTCAAGATAGGTCTTATTAATACCAATATTATCCACAATAAAATGCTTCCTTTTGATGAAGGAACTATCTCCACTTAATAAATAAAGAAACTAGGCTTAATAATGTTAAATGAATCATGTAGGGGCACAATCTATCAACAAACATGTCTGTATTTTTTTTAAAAGAAGTTTTTTATGAGAAAATTGTATATAAGAAAACTTTTTTTAATCTAAATTGAGTTTGTTGTTATTATTCCATGGCCAATTATATATTTCAAATGTTCATCATAAAAAGTCCATTTCCGTGTATTGTCTGAAAACACTAAGGTAATCACAGAGTCTATTGTAGGATTTAGATGAGGAATGAGTGAACTTGAGGAAGAAATTAAATTAAGTTCATTATAATACTTTTCTAAAAATGCTTTAATCAAGTTTTTCTAAAGAGTTATTTCACTCAACTCAGAAATTTGTTAAATTACAGAAAATAGGGCTTAAAGAATTTTTTAAAAGTATGTTTCTATTTTACATGAAACTGATTATATATCTTAGAAATCATAAGAACTAAACTGGGTTTTTGTTTTGTCACAGGTCCTCGTCTTTTCCTCTCTTGTCCTATGGATGTAGAGGGAGCCAGGGTGTGGTTTACTGATCTCTGGAACTATTCCTTGATACCATATCTTCTAGAGGCAGTGAGAGAAGGTCTTCAGGTATGTCACAACTCAGTAACTCCCTTAGAAAAGGAATTAAAGTCCTTTATTTTATTTACTGTTTCCTTACCCAATAAATAAATGGGGATCATATTGACTAACAAAGATAAGTGAGCCATCTCGTTGTCCTGAATGAGTCTGAAATAAGATATTTCTTATCCTTTTCCTTTACTATTGAATTTTTAGTTTAGATTTTATTTCTCACTTTTTCCTAATGATGTGGTATATTGTCTTTCTTTTCCATTTATGTGATTTTCTTATTCAATACTAAGCCTTTCCCCATGTGTCTCTCTTATTTTCCTGTTTTGATTTGATCTATTTCATAACATAACATATATGTGAGATTTTTAAACATTGGTTTTGTGATTGAGAATCTTGTGATTGTGAGTAAGATTATAAATATGGGTAAATAAAGTATTGGGGATAGAGAGGAGTGAAAGAAAAATATTTGGAGACCCTCACAGATCATTAGGATTTAGCAAAAGAGAGATTCCTTGTGGTTGTTCAACTAGTTAACGTCTTAGCATCACTGTTATATCCTAGTTATAGGTCAGTTTTGTAGTTGGTATTATCTATTTTCTCCATTTGTCCAACTGGTCTCTACTACCACATTTTGATATCCAAAGCACTCTCCATTGATTAGCAGAGCTCTTTCTTTTTAAATCTTTACATTCTGTCTTAGAATCAATACTAAGCTTTGTTTCCAAGGAAGAAGAGTGAGACCAGATTTGAATCCAGGATCTCTCTTCTATAGGCTTGGCTCTCAATTTACTGAGCCACCTAGCAGCACCTTCAGTTTATTCTCTTCAATTGTCTCAATTTCCATCAAGGTACACATATTCATAGTGGAGCACTTAGAGCTTAGTCAGATATCAAAAATGGTATAGTCATCCACTTTCTCCCAGATGATCAACAGTTGTTCCACCTTTATCTTGCCACTGAACTTCAATGACTGGAATAGAGAGTGAGGTTAATGACTTTGTGCAACTCTGCTTCCCTTAAGTCCAATTCACATACAACTCAAGACATCACCCCATGATGCTATTGATCCTCTTCAAAAATGAAGGAGGAATCCAGAACAACACTGAGGGACTTATGAAAAAGAACGCTCTCCACATCAAGAGAAAAAACTGTGGAAGGAGAAAAGCAGAAGAAAACATGTGATTTATCACTTGTTTAAATGAATAATATGGAAATAGGATTTGAGTGATAATATACGTACAACCCAGTGAAACTGCTTGCCAACTCTGGGAGGGGGGAGAGAATATGGGAAGGAGACAAGAATCATCATGTAACCATGGGAAGAAAATTTTTTTAAATAAATTTTTAAAAATTGAAGGAGGAACAACAAAATATCCTCGCTATACCATCCTCTACTTTGTCACTATTTCTATTGGATATATTCATTTTAGATTATACTGTATACCTGGAGAAATTTAGAGAATCGTGCTTAGCTTATAGCACAACCCCCTTAACTCTAGATAACTGATGCTTTTGTCTTCTTATTGTCAGCTTTAAATTTAGGAAGTATAAATTGAATTAATGGACAGTTTTTCCTTACAATTAAACCAGATTGCCTGAAATGAAAATCTGGAAACACATTGTATTTTGGCAGGTCTTTCAGTCTAATGTTAGTTCTTTGATTGGTCTTGGTTCCATTTTCTTCACTGTAAAAAAAATTTTTTTTTAATTTTGTTCTTCAGTTATTTTTCAGTCCTGTCCAACTCTTCATGACCCCATTTGAGGTTTTCTTGGCAAAGATACTAAAGTTGTTTGAAATTTTCTTTTCTAGCTCTTTTTATAGACGAGTAAACTGAGGCAAACATGGTTAAGTGACTTGCCTAAAGCCACACAGATAGTAAGTATGTGAGGCCAAATTTGAACTTGAGTCTTATTGACTCTAGGCCAGACACTCAATCCACCACTCCATGTAGCTGCTTGTCCAATAAAATGAAAATCTAAGATTAAAAAATAATACATCAAATAACTGTGGAAAGCATGCTTATTGAGGGAAGTTGCTGATTCATGATTGCCTTCATAACCCTGGTACTGTGCCTTGCACATAGTAATTGCTTAATAAATATATATTGACTTGAATATTGTATTTTTTAAATTTTATTTTATTTTATTTACTTCCTTCTTCTAGATGTATGGTAAACGAGCACCATGGGAAGATCCCACCAAATGGGTACTTGACACATACCCATGGAGCTCTGCCTCACTGCAACAAGAAAGCCCAGCCTTACTTCAGTTGAGACCAGAAGATGTCGGTTATGAAGGTTGTACATCTGCAAAGGAAGGGACAACCTCCAAGCACATTCCACAGACGGAGACAGAGGGAGATCCTTTGGTGAGAAATGAATATTTCATTATCAACAGTAAGAAGATTCATGGTTATAGTACTTGTAGTTGCGTGTATATTTAGGGGATCTTGGAGATAATATAACTTTTTACAGCTGAGAAAAGAGAGTCCCAGAAAGGGAAAGAGATTTAAATAAGAGGGATTGCTAATTCCTGTACTCATTGGGAAAATTTGGATTTGAACTCTTCTGCTGATTCTAAATCCCAAATTCCTTCTACTCTTTTATCTTTTTAATTATCTATTCCCAGCATAAAGATATGTTCAGAAACTGTGGTCTCTATTACCAAAAGAATGTAAAAAATAAGTTATTAGTGACCACATTAAAGCAAAACTATAAATTAAATCAATTTCCTCATTAATTCATAGAAAACCAAATTATTTATTTTTGAAGGAAGACTTCAGAAATGTGGAAGTTAATTAAATACTTGCAGAAATAGCAGATGTTGTTCCTAAATCTGGCTCAAAGATGGAATTGAGGAGGCCAATATAGTCTGCTATTTGAAAGAGTTAAGATTGACACAGAAGTGAAGGCAAATCAATCCTTTTTTTTCCTTGTCTCCTTCCATAGTATATGGCTTAATTAGTTTCATTATCTGTAGAGTACTTCAAAGTCTTTTGAATGGAAAGCCATAAAAGTCCAAATCATTACTCCCTAATACATTTTAAGTGTTTCTTATTACTGGGAAAAAAGCATTTGTTATTATTTTTTTGAGCAAATTACTTTCTATAAATAGGTAAAAACAAAATTATTAGGTATGATGCACTAAGACAGCCACCAACTTACTGTATTTTGAGAATGAAGTGCTTAGCAGATTTACAAAACAAATAATGAAACAAATATTTTGTGAGACTATTTCCTCCTCAAACAGAGAAAAGGAAGTAATAAAAGGTTTATAAAGCTATTCTTAATGGCAACAAAACTAAGAATTTTTTTAGTTGTTATTTTTACTTTTGACATATAAAACCTTATCTTGTTTTAATAATAATCATAATAACAATAAAACATATTGGTTTTGAAAGTATGCATTTTCTCCAACTAGGTTACAACCTCCTGTCCAGGTAAAAACAATCCAGTCCATCATGAATTATCTCTTATCCAGTTGGTTTAGATCAGTGGTTCCCAAACTTTTTTGGCCCACCGCCCCCTTTCCAGAAAAAAATATTACTTAGCCCCCTGGAAATTAATTTTTTTTATTTTAATAGAAATTAATAGGAAAGATAAATGCACCTGTGGCCATCACTGCCTCCCTTAATTGCTGCAGCACCCACCAGGGGGCAGTAGCGCCCACTTTGGGAATCACTGGTTTATAAGCACCCAAGTTGAACATGACAGCAGTCAAAATGGCAGCCCGATTGACTCAGATGTAGAAATGGCTCGAACACTGATAGGTCAAGTGACTTCTCCAAGATTGTAGAGCCAGTATATAAAAGAGTCAGGTCTTGAATGAAGGGTTTCTAAACTGATTCTTTTCCTTTAGCCAAAATATGTGCAATTCTTATATTGGATGTTTTCCTCTTTACAGTTTCTGGATCCATATTGGTTCTAGAGTTAAGAGACTTAGGTTCAAATCTTACTTTGGAGTCTTATTACTTGTGTGACCTTGGGTAACTCACTTAATTTCGGTGGATCTTAGTTTCCTAAAGGAGTTGAACTAAATGGACCCTGTGAACCTTTCTAGCTCTAAATCTATGATATTGTGACATAGTCTGATGCCAAAGTTCATATGATATTCAAATAGGACTGTGAGATCAGGGACTGTATCTCACTTATACTTCTTATATAGGCCAGTACCTCAGAAGGTTCTCTATACACTCTATGTGCTTAATAAATACTTGTATTATTGGTGGGTGGCATTCTAATTGTGACTGATAACTTCTTTGGTATCCATTTTCTCCCAGGCTATTTGATTCATCGTGGCTTCACAAGTGCTGCTTTTTTGCTTTTTGAATTGATTGAATTACCAGGTTCTAAGACCTTTGTTCTTTCATTCAAGGCCAATTTCTTTCAAGCCATTTCTACATCTGAGTCAATTGGCTACCATTTTGACTGCTGTCATGTTCAACATGGGTGCTGTCATGAAATGGATGGGGACATTGCTCCCAAGTCAGAGACCCAAAGGCAATGCCCAAAGATTCAAGTCAGTTCTCAAATTTGCACCTATTAAAGCTCTAGTGAAAGACTGGGAGGTGGAAGGTTAAAGGGAGAGTGAAGTTGTATCCAATTAGGCTAATGATTTAAATCTAACCTCTACAACAGTGGTTCCCAAACTCCCATGCTCCCTTTCCAGAAAAAATATTACTTAGCCCCCTGGAAATAATTTTTTTTATTTTAATAGCAATTAAAAGGAAAGATAAATGCACCTGTGGCCATCGCTGCCTCCCTTGATTGCTGCAGCACCCACCAGGGGGTGGTGGCACCCACTTTGGGAATCACTGCTCTATAGGGATAGTGTTCTTAAAATACATTGAGAATAATACAGAGACTTTCACTCCATACAATCCTGATTCCAATGACTGTTTTACTCTACCCAGTGTAAGAGATTAACTCTGTTCTTCAAGATTATGTCTATGTTTAGGGCTTTGGACTTTAAATCTCTGATCCTCTCCTCTTCTTTTGTGTGCTGGAGTTCCCTCATCTCTTTGTTAACACCTTCTCTGGGCTTGCTTGCAACTCCTTAACACCCTGCTTTTTAAGGAAGCTCCAAAAAGCAACCAATTACTCCAGTGCACAAATCTGTGACAATGATAGCACCTGATGATATTTCAGATTTGTCTAGTGAGTCAACTCTCCAGAGGATACAAAGTTAGGAAGATAGAGGATTTTGCTTAGCAAAAAGACAAAATGTATTTCCATTCAGCAGCTGCCAGTGCTTGAGTCACTAGAGAGCCAGGTTTTGCCATTTTCATTCATTTTACTCTGGAGAGTTTGTATACAAAGCATAAAGAGTCTATCCACAAATTTCTTGGATTAGATCAACTTTTAAGCAATATTTTACAGTCCTCCTGTCAACAGGTAACTTATAGCTCTCCTTAAAATCCAAGCCATTTAGGAGCATTTTTCAGTACATAAAGGATTAAAGCCACTTTCCCCATGAAGGCTTATATGGACTTCTCTTGGACTGGAACAAACATTACCCCAGCCCTTAAGGGTATTGAATGCTGGAAAACTCAAAGCAGCTGATGTTGTTCCAGAAAGTGGTTTTTGTTTTCATTGACATATCAATCCTGCTTGAGCCACAGAGTCAACAATTTGAACAAAATACCCGGAGCATCTTCCCTTTTCCTCTTCCCATTTCTAGTACTTACCAAACATCGACTCGATTCAGTCACCTCGTCCTGAGGTCGGCTCCCGATCAGCAGATGGTGTGTTTGTATGGAGCAGCTGGCTTCCTTCCACTGTGCCCCCTCCTTCTCTCGAGGGCTTGTGTGTTTGTGTGTGTGAGCGCGTACGTGTGGAGGAACACTCACGACTTTCTGTTGCCATTCAATGGTTTCTGCTTCCCTCAGCCAAAAAGCTTGGATGCTTGGCATCCTCTCCAACCACAGGCCCAGATGTCCAGCTGTGATACAGTTTCCTTTCCAATCTCCCTGCTGGAGGAGCAGACATTCACAACATTGAATAAAAGACTTATCCTGCAGCCCGATTAGAGCCTTATGGCTCCTCAGTTTTTCAAAGTCATAGTTGAGAGAAACAGCAGGGAAACCAGGAGCAAAGAGAGACTCTAAAACTCTTTTCCCCTTTCACTTGGATAGGAAGAGAATGTGCCTAATGGACACAAAGGTCCCCATCCATCTATTCACCTCTACATATTTTATGTATAGATAAATAGATAATATTCGAGCATACATATCCTTATTTAATGGTATATATGAATATGATATTCAAGCATATGTTTATATGTATAGATGAATATATACTATTCAGGCGTATATACTTATTTATATGTAGAAATGAATAGATAATATTTGATTATACATATCCTTATTTAATGGTATATATGAATATGATATTCAAGCATATGTTTATATGTATAGATGAATATATACTATTCAGGCGTATATACTTATTTATATGTAGAAATGAATAGATAATATTTGATTATACATATCCTTATTTAATGGTATATATGAATATGATATTCAAGCATATGTTTATATATATATAATATGTATATTATATATAATATATATTCAGACATATATACTTATTTATATGTATAGATGAATAGATAATATTCGATTATACATATCCTTATTTATAGGTATATATGGATATAATATTCAAGCATATATACTTCTTTATATGTATAGATAAATAGATAATATTCAAGCATATATTTATATGTATATGAATATATAATATTCAAGCATATATACTTATTTATATGTATAGATGAATATGTAATATTCAAGCATATATACTTAAATATATAATATTCAAGCATATATTATATGTATATATGAACATATAATATTCAAACATATATACTTAAATATATATTTCCAAGCATATATTATATGTATGTATGAATATATAATATCAAACCATATATTTATACTTATTTATATATGAATATATAATATTCAAGCATATATACTCATTTATATGTATAGTTAAATAGATACTATTCAAGCACATATATACATACTTATTTATATGTATGTATGAATATATAATATCCAAGTATATATTTATACTTATTTATATATGAATATATAATATTCAAGCATATATACTTATTTATATGTATAGCTAAATAGATACTATTCAAGCACATATATACATATTTATATGTATGTATGAATATATAATATCCAAGCATATATTTATACTTATTTATATATGAATATATAATATTCAAGCATATATATACATACTTATTTATATTTATGTATGAATATATAATATCCAAGCATATAGTTATACTTATATATGAATATATAATATTTAACCATATATACTTATTTATATGTATAGATAAATAGATAATATTCAAGCATATATATACTAATTTATATGTATATATGAATATACAATATTCAAGCATATATATACACTTATTTATATGTATATATGAATATAATATTCAAGTATATATACTTATTTATATGTATATGTGAATATATAATATTTAAGCATATATACTTAAATATATAATATTCAAGCATATATAAACATATACTTATTTATATGTATGTATGAATATATAATATTCAAGCCCATCTACAATAATTTTTATATAATAATATAAAATATAAAATAGATTTCCTTTTAACGGAGCCAGCTAGCTAAATGCTACTTTCCTTCTTTTTCAGATGAATATGCTAATGAAGCTCCAAGAAGCCGCCAATTACTCCAGCACGCAAAGCTGTGACAGCGATAGCACCGGCCACCATGACGACATTTTAGACTCCTCCCTTGAATCCACTCTCTAAAGGGTATCGAGTTAGACAGACATAGGATTGAGCTTAGAGAACACAATCTATTTCCACTCAGCCACTGCCAGCGTTTGAGTAGCCAGTCGAAGGTCCCTGACCAAGAGCTGTATGCTAAGAAAGAGGCAGCATATTTCAGTCAGAAAAGTTACGATGCTCAGTTGAAATGGAAAGCTTGAATTCGTTTTTCTTTCAAGGCATTTCTGTCTCGATGGAGCCACACGAGCGGGGCTCCA
Source organism: Gracilinanus agilis (assembly GCF_016433145.1). NCBI lineage: Eukaryota > Metazoa > Chordata > Mammalia > Didelphimorphia > Didelphidae > Gracilinanus > Gracilinanus agilis. The sequence continues at coordinate 256,731,507 of NC_058134.1, read as the reverse complement.
TTACTTAACTGGAACAGGCCCAATGTGAAGGGCCACCAAGCAGATTGCACATGGGTTAGCCAAACTGGAATATTAATTTTCTCTTTAAAAGTTTACAGTAAAAAGCCCTTTTTTTTATTATTTCCCTCTGTTTTATTGTGTTTTCCACTTCCTTCTTGGCCTTTCTCCTATTGGAAGGAGGATGTTTTATTTTATTATTATTATTATTATTATTATTATTATTATTATTATTATTATTATTTTGACTCTGAGGTGCTGCATCCATCATGCAGGGCCCACGTTTTCCAGATCCAATTCTCTCCTTACCTCCGCTGTGCCACGTGGCACTGGTCACATGACTCCGGTAGTGTTCGTGTTGTGCTACTGCCCATTCCAAAATGGATGACAGAGGCTCTGTACTCAATAAGCACAAAAGGCATTGTGCAACCACCAGGAAACACTACTGTGATATGTTGGATAAGTGCCAAGTTAATTCCTAACTGCCATTTCCACAGTGATGTACTCCACCCACTTTTTAGTGTGCAAGTCACCGTTTTTATAAGGTTGTTTTTATCACAGTGGTCTTTTTTAACCACCTGCCCACTCCCCAACCCCAACAAGAGTTTTCTACCAGTTATTAGGGAACACTGACAAAAGGCTCAGTTAGGGCTTCATTCGCTTGAGTCTTTTCAGTGGACGAAGGAATATTTCCTATGGTGCTGTCTCACTGCCTTAAACCCAATTTCTACAACAGTTTTACAGTTGGTTTAACCCCTAAACCATTGGTAACTCACACTGTCTTTTCATTTTACCAACAAGACACGTCGGTTCACACAGCAGCCTCATATCTGTACATCATGCTTTTTAAAAGAAATGGATAGGAGAAAGGTCGGTATTTTTGTCCTGTGAAAAGATTGATTTGTCTATCCTTGGACACAGTCAAGGAATACCTAAACAGCCCACTTTGACCATCATTTACAAGCTGAGGGAGGTAGCGAAGATCCGTCCAGTTCCAGAGGATGGAGCTTTTTTAGAAGGCTTAATATTTTGAAATTCCTCTCCAGCAGAGCTGGAAGCATTTGATGCAGCATGAGCACAATCCTTTGGCTTTTTTTTCCCTCTCTTTCTCTCTTTCTCTCTCTATCTCTCTCTTTTTTTTCCTTATCCTTCCCTCCCTTTTTTCTTTTTTTCCTTCTAATTTGAAGCATGGTGTTTTGATCGCTATTGTTGTACAGGAGAAAAAAAAAGCAGCATTAAATCACATGGAAGCAGTGACATCCACTGTGGAAGAGGGAGAGTTTATATTGTAAAGGAGGGTTAGTTTTGCACAGTCTACTGGGTGGGTATTGTAAATAGAAAAGGCCTTGCACAAATCCAACCAACACACACTCACACAAATTGTATTTTATCCTGTTGGTGTCGAGATGTTTCACTCGCCGAGATTTCCCGTACGGTGCAAATCAGTACCGAATGCAGACCCCAAAAGCCGTCCTTCTCTGGTGTGTTTGTCCTACATTTACAGTTGGTATGACTATGCAGGAGTTCTCAGTGCCCGCGTGAGCGTGTTTCCAATCCGTATAGGAAGCCGATACGTTTTTCAGAATTTTTAGCGGTTTTAAGAGGGCATCTGGCATGGCAGGCTACAAACAGATGGCATGAAAAACTCGATGGGATTCACGAGCAAAAGTTCTGGCTGTAAGAAATGACTCGTTTCAAACACAACCCAAGGGCTCACGTAAAGACGTAGAAGTAGACTAAATCCCACTCAAAAATAAAAAAAAAAAAGTGTTACCTTCAGGATGTACAATCGGTGCTACTCTCTGTGTCCACCCAGAGGTCAGCTGCTCTCGAGCCCAAGACCAAGACATCTCTGCAGTTTTCAGTGTGTTCACTAAGTCTCTCGGTCCCTTTGTGGTGCTCTGGTCCCAATAGAAATCACAATGGAGTTTGGTTTGTGCTGGTAGAATTTCCAAGCCTGGATTTGGGGGGCCCCCGAAGGTTAGGTTGGTTCTGTGGTGTAACATTGGCTAAGTGACTAATCGCCCTTGTAGGAGACACGAGTGGAGCCGAAAATCGGAATATCTTTCCCTGCCATTTCTGAGGAACCCAAATGAACCATGAACAACATTAGACAGAACCTCCTGCAATACATCTCAGTGAGTCCACCTAGTTTACAAAATGAAATTTGTTTGTGAAACATTTGTCTGTATACATTTTATATTTTGTACATTTTTGATGTAACATATCATGTAAATAGACAGAAACAGTGAAATAAATCATCTGAAAAGTTTTGTAGTCTTTGTAAAGCCCGGATGATAAGTATTTGGTGGCATCGGACTTAACTGGATGATGTATTTTCTATTGGTTTCTTGTTTCTCTAGCTTGTAAACCAGCTTGCATATATATTTTTTTTTCCTTTTCCTTCTGGCAAATGTGCGCACTGTATCTGTCTAAATTATTACTTTGCCATTAAAGTGGAATTATTTATTGAAAACAAAGTCTGGTGTCTATATAATGAGAAACAGAATAAATGCAGTCGTTAAAGAAGCATCTACATTATTGATGAAGTGCCCAGCTTTAAAATGGGTATAAATCGTGAATATGCTACAAATTTGTACCAATCCTAATAACTTAAGATCATACGGTAAAAATGACTTTACTAATAACAAAAGCTAAAATGATACAATTCTAAATTAGTTGAGTTAAAAGATAATTTAGATAAAACAGATTCTCTACTCCCCATCCTCATTCACCACAACAATGAAGTCAGCGAGCATCATTACCCGTAGGATGGACCTTTCATGCCTCAGTCTCCAAGGAAGCCAAACCAACAATGATGCTGAGATGACATTTGTTCCCCCATTAAAAGAAACTAGCTCATCTTACACAAAATAGGTACAACTCTTACCACAAACACCAAGAAATATGTGTTTGCATATTCTATATAAACTCTAATATAAAGAGATATGTGTATATGTTTAAATATATACATTTAAATACATGTATACATTTAATTTTAAAGCCACAATTAATTCACTAAAATATATACATTTAAATTATATCTTAAATTTTACACTAAAATATACATTTAAATAAAAGATATATACATTTAAATTAAATACTATATATATTTAAATTTTAAACACACAATTCAATAAAAATATATATACATTTAAATTATACATTAAATTTTACATTTAAATACATTTAAATAAAACACATATACATTTAAATTAAATACATATATACATTTAAATTTTAAACCCACAATTAATTCAATAAAATATATATACATTTAAATTATACATTAAATTTTACGTTAAAATATACATTTAAATAAAACATATATACTTTTTTTTTTATTTTAAACCCTTTAACTTCTGTGTATTGACTTATAGGTGGAAGATTGGTAAGGGTGGGCAATGGGAGTCAAGTGACTTGCCCAGGGTCACACAGCTGGGAAGTGGCTGAGGCCGGATTTGAACCTAGGACCTCCCGTCTCCAGGCCTGGTTCTCAATCCACTGAGCTACCCAGCTGCCCCCATATATACTTTTAAATACATATATACATTTAAATTTTAAAACCACAATTAATTCAATAAAATATCCTTTAAAAAAAGTAATTTGTCAGAGAAATATATTTCTAGATATAGATATATCTTTAATTTTTTCTTTTAAAGTTTGTTATTACAATTATTTGATAACACTATAAAATTGATCGAAGTGTCTAACTTTGAAATGACTTGATTAAAAAAATTGATCTCTGCATAGCAGATTTAACTTAGCTATTTCTCTAAGGAGCCATATCGAAAGGTAGATTAGGAATCTACAATCATAAGAAAATGCATTAGTATTTCCCTAGAAATATGACATTAGAAATGAAATAAAAAAGGGAAAGACAAATAACAGGACCACTTCCTGAGATTCATTGTTCACACTAACTGAGAACATATTCAAAACAGAGGGTTGAGGAGGGGGAAAAAAAAAAAAAAGGTATTCACAGCTAGAGGAGATTGAGAAAAAGATAACTCTAAAAGGTGAGATTTGAGTCAAGACTTGGAGAAAAGGAAAGATCCCAAGAGGCAACAGTGATGTAGGGACATATGTAGGGATGGGGGGAAAGCCAACGCAAGGGCATAGAGTTTGGAGTGAGCAGATAATGAAATTTAGCTGAGTTGTAGAAGAACTGGATTGGTAGAGTATATGGTTTAAGATTGGAAAGGTAGGATGGGACCATGTTCTGAAGAGATGTAGATGACAAACATAGGAATTTACGAATAATCTTGTTAAGTCACAGAAAACCACTAGTTTATTGAGGCGGAGAATAACTAAGTCACACATATGCATATACAAAAAAAAATCATGTTAGTGGCTGTGTAGGGGCTGGATTGTAGTAGAGACACACTCAAGACAAGGGGAACAATTAGGACCACATAGTAATAGTCCAATGGGAAGTTATGAGGGCCTGAAGAGTAGTGATAGCCATCTGAGTGGAGGAAAAGAGTTGTATGTAAGAGGTGTTGATAGAGGAGAAAAAAATGATTATATATCAAATTGGATATATAAATTGAGAGGGAATCGTTGAAAATAAGTAACTGAAAAGATAGCTGTGCTTGACTTAAATGGGGAAGTTTAGAAGGAGTGAAGGGTTTTTCTGTGTTTGTTTTTGAGGGAAGAGAGGGGAACACAGTAAATTATTTCAACATGGCGAGTTTGAGATTCCTAAATGACATCTAGTTGGAAATGTAGAATACATATAGTAAAACGAAGTTAGAACTTGTGAGAGAGATTAGGACTGAGAGCAATCATCATAGAGATGATGTTTAAACCTATCAGAACTAATGAATTCACCAAGTGAGGCATGAAGACGAGGCAGGTGAGAATGAGTAGTCAGTGAAAACTGTAAGTCTGGGGTCCTTAACTCTTTAAATAAAAAAAAGTCACAGATTACACCTTTCAGTCTAGTCAGTAAGTCAGTGGAAAAGCATTTATTAGCACTTAACTATGTGCCAGGTATTGTACTGTGTAGATAGTAACCACTCCCTAAGTTTGTGACTGCATCCCATTTTACTTGGGCACTCTGTGATAGAGGGGGACAGAGGTAAAAAGGGGTGGTGCATGAAGGGAGCTCTCTCTCTCGGTTGGTTCTGGGGTGGAAGATGGTCTTGAGTAGGGGCTCTGGTGCCTGCTGTGAGCTGGAAGGTTTTTTGAGGGAGTTTGGCGGGCTTCCTGATTCAGCTTAGATATTTATCTAGATGAAATTTTCTGTCCCTTTCCTACATTTCCCTTTTTTTCTATATCTCCATTTTTATTAAAAAAAAAAAACTTAATTGTTAAGAGCTACTAACAGACTCCTGACTTGAGAGTTAATTTTATAAATGGAGACCACAATATTTTTAATTAATATTATATTTAATAATTTTAATTTAATTTATTACAGTACTAAACAATGGGGATGCAAAGAAAAAAAAAGAGTTCTTGCTCTCAAGGTGCTCGTAGTCTAGTGGTAGCGACAGCATGCAACAATTATGAACAAACAAGATATACACAGCATAGACTGAAGATGATCACAGAGGGAAGGTGTAAATTGATAAAGATACAGGTTACAAAAAGTGGAACTTGGGAGATGTCAGGGAAAGTAAGATAATAGTTTCCTTCTAATAAAAATGGCTTTTAATGCCCAAAATAAACATACAGGATCATGGAGCAAAGCAATTGTATTGAAATATAGTTACTAAAAGAAAAGAGGTTGATAGATCTTTTAAATGAAAAAATTCTTTCTTTTAATAACCTAAATCAGAATTATATATTTTACCTTAAATTTATTGGAATTATTCAAGTCAAGGTGAAGTAAATGACTACCTCCAAATTGTTTGGGAAAGGCCTAGATGGATGGAGATGAGAAACACCCACCTAGAGACCTCCCCAGGACCAGCAAAGCACAAAACCCTTGGGCTTTTTTTGAAACTAAGTTTATTTTTTTAATTTAGGTAAAGGGAAAGGTCAGGAAGGGTCCTAAAACCACAAATCTAACCTCCACCCAACTTCTATGCACCTTGCCAGAGATTTCTTACCTATCCACTCCCTGCTCTTACTTAAACCCCAAACACTAACTGACTATCTAATAACCCCATATAATAACTAATCTAATAACTCAAATTTTCTTAAAGAAGGATAAGGATAAGAAACCTGCGGTTGGCTTCCTAGGTAACCCAGAGTCCAAGGTGACAAACCATTGAGATTACCTTAGACCGGTGGATCTTTGACTGGTAGCTCTCACACAGATGAATCTCTGTATTCCAGGGAAAAGGCAGTCTACTCCAAGGCAGTTCTCCAACCCAGAAACCCCTAAATCTTTCCACAAGATTAGGTTTTCCCAGGGAAAATGCCAGAGCAAAATCCTTCCATCTCAGTGGAAAGCTAGATTAGGAATGACAATTCCCAAGATCTCCTCTCCTTCCAGAATCTTCCCCACAGCCCTCCTCAGGGCTTGTATCAACATTCTCCTTTTTTCCTTTTAAAGATAATCCATGAATTTCTCCTTACCCCTTATCACTTATCCTTACAAAGGGTTGTATCTGTCTTCAGAGGAACCAAAGAATCATTCTTCAGATGTTTAGAACTTGTTTTACCTTATCAGCTGATTTGTCTTCCTTTTATTTTATTTGTTTGTTTGTTTATTTATTCATTTTAACCCTTAACTTCTGTGTATTGGCTCTTAGGTGAAAGATTGGTAAGGGTGGGCAATGGAAGTCAAGTGACTTGCCCAGGGTCACACAGCTGGGAAATGTCTGAGGTCGGATTTGAACCTAGGACCTCCCATCTCTAGGTTTGACTCTCAATCCACTGAACTACCCAGCTGCCCCCTGATTTGCCTTCCTTTTAGACTGAGCAGAATTTTTTTCTGAAGTGGTAGTCAAACAAATGAATTAAAAGTTACAGTCAGAAGTGGTTAGTAGTAACCATATATCAAATACAGTAGGGTCCCCTTATGGATGACATCATTTTTCCTAAAGTTGTCAGTTATCAGAAGTCCACCAGGGAAAGGTCTGGAAGTCAACCTACAATTTTGGCAACATTCTCCTCAGCTTCCATTTCCATTTATTTTGGGGAGGGGAAGTGGAGGATCCAGAGCACCTAGCTGAGGAGCAGGAGCAGGGAAAGAAAGTATGCGTGTGTGTGTGTGTGTGTGTGTGTGTGTGTGTGTGTGTGTGTGTGTGTTTGTGTGTGTGTGTGTTTGTGTGTGTGTGAACTAGTGTTCACTTACATCCATAGTTCAGCAATCTGTGGTTAAATCTTACATTGTAATCCCTATAGGTTAGAGGCTGCCGACTCTGGGAATAGAGTTTGCTGTTCGCTCCCACAAAAGACATATAACAAATGTCTAAGCAAGACTCAGTCTTTTCAGTCTGTCCCCATTATTTGTGCATATGCATGTACCTACATACACAGATGCACATAAATACATGTATAAATTTGCACAAATACATATACATGCATAAACACATATATAAAGTTTCATGGACCAGATATATAGAGATAGTCAGACAGAGACAGAGAACCTTATTTCAATAAAATTGATCTCCTTTATAAAACTATGATTTTTATTTCATATAAAACATTATTCTGAGAAGTCCATAGGTTTCAACAGCCTGCCAAAAAGAAACAGAGTGTACAAAAAGATTTTTTTTAAAAACTATTATTATCAAAGTTTTAAGTATTATGTTATGTTTGGTGTCAAATGTAGAGCAGATAAAGAAAACTGGAGAATAGGGAATGAATCTTTGATTTCATTTTTATAGAGAAGCTGTGAATGAAATAAAATAATCATTTAGCCACTGTTAGTCAGCCTCTTTTCTGAAGCTGTAATCTTGGAGAGTTGCCTAGATCCCTTAAAAATTAAGTTATTTGCCCTAAATCACAGATCTAATATGTGACAGGGGTGAAACTCGAACTTAGGTCCTCAGGCTACAAGGGCAGCTATCGATCCACTATACAATGTAGCTTCTCTAGAGTAGGAAGGAAAAAGAAAATCGAATTCTGCCATAATATTTAGGTAGGCTGTCATTTTCCCTCAAAAATATTCATCAGATATTCTTCCCTTCTCATAATTACCTAATTATTACTTAATTAACACTCAATTTATTAATTTCAACTCTGTATTAAAAGTAAGTATCTTTACATATTCATACATGACAATTTCTAAATGTATTACACTTGCATTTAAAGCAAAAGTTTTTGGAAGATGTGATTTATTTCTTTTGCTCTTTGCATAAGGACTTGCCTAGATGAGTTGACTCAATTGAGAAATTCAGTGTCGAACCCAAAGAATCTGATCTCACTGGGTGTTACAATATTGTTTAGGTCTTGCCAATGATAGAATCAGATGGAGTTAATACTGCCTGTTTGTTTTCACCAAATCAACTAAGGTTAGATTTAGCCAGAAAAAAAGAACATTAAAGGTTTGTTTTATTCCTTTTAATATTCACATTCAGAGAACTGATTTCTAAAAAAATAAAATAAAAAAATGAGATGTTTTAAAGGAATGAGTTTGGATCAAAGATCAGCACTTTGAATATTTTAAACCATCATTTGATTTCACTTAGAAATTAAAACAAAGAAAAATTTAAAAAAATAATTTGGCTACTTGGAGAAAATTAAATTAAAAAATAAAGTGTACTAACAAAAATTTCTACTCTTTTTAGTTACTCACACATATTACCCCATTCTGTAGTCTACATGAGTTCTTAAGAAATAGAAATAGAAGTAGCATCTATGACAACTGATAGAGGGTAGATCTGAGTGATGAAAATCCCTTTACCAGAGCTAATTGACACATCCTTTAGAATTCACAATTGTAGAGAGCTGCTTTGAGCAATGAGAAGAAAAATGATGACCAAGATGAGAGCCAGGATGTGTCAAGTTAGGACTTGAACCCATAATTTGCAGTTTAGAGGTCAGCATTTGACCTATTACTTTATGGTGACTCTTCAGAATGGAATAATATTAATAAAATACTCTAAAAAACTCTTTGAGGTGACTCAAATATTCCCAATAGCATATTTTATCTAAAAATTTTATTATGAAAATGTTGGATACACCTGCTTTCCTTTTACTAGGGCTTTAAGATTTTATCATACTCTTTGGTTAAGGTAAAGGGGTAGGGAAAGTAGGAAAGAGCCATAAGAAACTGAGCACCAAAGTAATTTTTTTTCATTAAGTTAGAATAGAGATTGCAATTTGCCCAGATTTATTTTGGAAAGTCTCTGATTATCAGGATTTTTCTATCCTTGTGGCCTGAATGGAATCAATCCAAACCAGTGCCTTTTGGAGCTGATGAAAAACTTGTTTGACCTTTTTGAGTCAATTTTCCCCTCTTTTTTTATCAATTTAAAATTTATCCTTTTTAGTATTTTCTGCTAAAACGACAATCATTCTTATCTTCCCTTACTAAAGCATTAAAAAAACTGCCCACTTTCAAACAGAAAACATTTCATTCTTCCACTGTCACAAGAGTAGTGACACAAATCTATTATTTTTGTTTTTCTGTATCGAAGGAGACAACAATTTCTATAACAATTTGATGTTATTTTTTTATTCTTCTATATTTCCCCCCAAGTGGCATAGTGCATCTATTATTGGCTTTAGTGTCAAAAAGGCCTGTCCAATATTTGCCTCAGACCCTTACTAGCTATATGGTCCTGAAGAATGTCAGTCAATCAATAAACACTTATTAAGGGTGTACTAAGTGTCAGGCATTATGCTAAATATTGAGGGTACAAAAAAGTGGTAAAAGACAATTCTTGCTCTCAAGTAGCTCAGGAAACAACAATCAAGTGAAAACTGCAAAGAGGATTTATATAAAGGATACATAGGAAATGATTATTTTTTTAAAAAGGGGAAGGGAACAGAATTAACAATTAGGAAAGACTTCCTGTAAAAGATTATTTTAGTTGTAAATTAAAGGAAACCAAGGAAGCCAGCAGACAGAGACAAAGAAGGAGAGTATTCCTGGCATGGGGTCAGCCAAATAAAATTCTAGGAACCAAGAGATGGATTGTCTTATTTGTGAAACACCCAGTAGGGCAGTGTCACTGGCTCTAAGAGTACCTGATGTGGAGCAAGATTTAAGATAGTGAAAGAAGGAACCACTTTATGAAGAGCTTTGAACTCTAAATAGATTATATATTAGACCCCTGGATGCAATTAGGAGCCATTGGAGATAACTAAGTAGGTAAGAGGCAATAACAATGGTAAGTCATTGAATTTGTTACACTCAATTTATTTATCCGTAAAATGGGGGGAAAATGCACATAAGGGGGCAGCTGGGTAGCTGAGTGGATTGAGAGTTAGGCCTAGAGATGGGAGGTCCTAGGTTCAAATCCAGCCTCAGACACTTCTCAGCTGTGTGACCCTGGGCAAGTCACTTGACCCCCATTGCCCATCCTTACCACTCTTCCACCAAGGAGCCAATACACAGAAGTTAAGGGTTTTAAAAAAATTGCACTTAATTCTCTGGGTTCTTGAGGGTCAAATGAGATAAATAATAACTTTAAAGACAAATTGCTATTATAAGCATTAGCTATTATTACTTTAATATTGCTAATTAATATTTGTTAATGTTAATATGAATATTCATGATATTCTGTATTATTAATTTCCATTAATACCTAAGGGAAATTCCATTTATGTCTCCAGATAGTAGCACAGATCCTGCCATATATATTCAGTTTAATAAATGCTTATTGACTCACTCTTGAGTGTGTTATGGAGGGAAAGGGAATGGTGTACATAAATGAGTTAAATGAGAAATTTAAAGTTGGAAGGAAATTCAAAAATTATCTACCCCAATGACCCATTTTATAGATGAGTTAACTGAGACCCAGAGAAAAGTGACTTAATAAAATCCTTTAGTCAGTAAATAGTTGAATTGGGATTTGAGCTCAGGACTTCTCATTTCAACAACAACAAAAAAAAAAAAATGAAGGGAGTTTCACTGGGTCGGCAGGAAGTTCCTTTATGGTTGTAAAAATCTGTGGGCCCTTTATTTATGGACCAAAATAATCCCTGCCTCACCTTTCCTAGCCCAATTCCCATGAAAACTTGCAAGTTTTCAATGAGACTGTTTTAATTCAGTATTAAGAAAAAAAGCATGTTGAATTAAAATATTTTACATATCAGATTGTATAACGAATAATTTCTTGGCTGTTCTATTGATACTTTGGATTATATAATGGATGATTTTTAACATGATGAATATGTAATTGGTGGAATTAAAAGATGTTGACACAATGAAGTAGAGAATTTGGGAGGAGCACAAAGAATGCCTGTGAGTTTTTTGGTATCCCTTAAATCACGACTAGTAAGAGTATATGTGAATTGCTTTTTCAGGAATTTCCTAACCATCAAATTCTCTCTGATACCTAGATTACTTTTGTTTTATTAAGACCCAGGTTGCAGGCAAAGAATTTCATAACCACTTATGTATCTATGCTTGGGGGAGATCTGAAAATTTCTGAATATATAATGGACCTACAATACAGGATCAAAGAATTACATGAAATGGGTGTATTAGTATTTGGGGGGACCATTAGACTTCACACTCCATAGCATACAACCAGGAGATTTTGTGTACATCAAAAACTTTAGTTTGGAATATAGATAGCTCTGAACAGACTGGATTTTTATTGTAAGAGAATTGGCTTTTCCTTCATCCGCTCAGCTTCTGGAAGGCAGGTGCTTTAGTAGATGGAGACCTGATGCTATAACCTGGAAGATGAGAGTCCATGTCTGAACTCGGACCCACACTTGCTTTATGATCCTAGACATAAATCCTATGATCCTAGCCTCTATTCCTAGCATTCTGGGCAACTCCTAGAGTTATAGAGAAGGTTCCACCTTGTATTCTTACAGGCACACAATTAATCATTAGCAGTTAAAAGTAGGAGGGAACACCAGAATGAACTAATAACCCTGGAGAAAAAGAACTCTAATCCTATTGAATTTGCTATTAAACTGAAGAATAGTTGTAATCATCCTCAAAGGGACATTGAGTCCATTGTCTTGCAACATTAAAAAATACACACGTCAACATTCTTGGAGACACAACCAATAAACTGTATAAGAGTTCAAATATTGTATTCTGAAGAATTGCCCTCAGTCACTTGGATCAGTTAATAAACATATATGAGATGCCTACTACGTGCCAGGAAGTGTGCTAATGGACATAATATTGATTCACAAAAGCTTATATTTTTGATAAATGTCACCAAAATACTCATCATTTCCAATATACTTGGAACAGAATTTTTTCAAACTATAGAGATGTAATCAAGAATAAAATCATGTGGGAACAAGAGGAGGTGTAGATCATATTGGAGAATCTCTCCGATATTGGAGACTAATTAATTTCAACTAGAAGAAACAGTTATTTTATGCATAACAGCAATAATATACCAAAATCTAAGTATAAAAGAGTAAAGAAAGTGACTCATCTTGGAACTTTTGCTGATAATAATAGCTAGCATTCATATGTTGTTTTAAGGTTTGCAAAAACCCCTTGGCTAACATAACATTTCATCCTCACAACAACTCTATGAGATCCTTCCACATAGGGACTTTATTGATCTTAAAACGTGATTCCTGTTGAGAGAGGTTGCATCAGGATTGGGAAAAGATAGACATACAGAAGGAAACTTAGATAAAGTGGAAACCAGAAATACCAATAAAATGAACAAATTTTACAATTTATAAAAATGACTAGTTCAAAACTTGTCTCAGACACTTCCTAATTTTATCCCAGGCAAGTCACTTCATCTTTCTGTCCTTCACTTTCTTAATTGGGAAAAAGGGGATAATAGCATCTATCTCTCAATGTTGTTGTGAGAATCAAATGAAATAATATATAAAGTATTTTGCAAAGCTTGAAGAACTACATAAATATCATATAATGATAGCTATTACACATTTTAGATGTTTGCATTTACATGCAAAGCTGAGTTTCTAATAAATGACATAAACTTCAAAATAAAATAACATTTATACAACTCTTTAAATATCACAAACTTCATTACTTATATTACTTCATTTGATTCTCACAACAACCTGATAAAATGGGTGTGATTATTACTTCCATTTTACAAGTAAGAAAGAGGAGACTAACTAAAAAGAAGTATTGTGCTTACATCAGAAAAGAGAAAACTGTCATAATTAGGGAAAACCCCACAATTTAAGAGATAAATGCAGGAAAATATAAACCTAACTAACATTTTGAAACAAACAATAAAACAAAGAAAAATGACAAATTGCATTAGAGAAAAAAATCTCCTAACCTATCGCCTACAAGAAAACATTAATAAAACAAAGATATACCTGCAATAAAATTAAGAGAATGAGAAAAATTCTACTGATAAATTGAATTTTTTTAAAAGGATGAGTTAAAATAAACCTTGTTTTTAGAATGAAAATTATATGCTCCAAATATGTTAACATATAAAGTGATAAAGGAAATATCAACTACAAGAATACATAGGTAGTAATAATAACTTTTTACTGAAAGATATTTTCTTTTCCTAATTACAAATTATGAAAATTTTCAACACACATTTTTGAAAACAGTACAATCCAAATTGTCTCTTTTCCTATCTTTTCTTCCCTTTGTTGAAGATAATAAACAATTTAATCTGGGTTATACATGAATTATGTAAAACATACTTCTATATTGGTAATTGTTGTAGGAGAATACTCACATAAAACCCAAACCTCAAAATAAAACCATAAATAAACAAATGTGAAACATAGTATACTTTGATCTGCATCTGACTATAACAATTCTTTCTCTCAATTTCTCTCAAGGTGGAAAGCATTCTTTTTCATAAGTCTTTCAGAATTGTCCTGTATCATCCTATCACGGAGAGTAGCTAAATCTTTCACAGTTAATTATCATACAATGTTTTCCTGGTTCTGTTTATTTCATTCTGGATCAGTTCATGTAGGTCTTTCCAACTTTTCCTGAAATTATCCTGCTCATTGTTTCTTATAGCACAATAGTATTCCATAATCAACATATAGCACAATTTTTTCAACTACTATCAATTGACTGATATCCCCTCAATTTTGAATTGTTTACCCCATAAAAAGAACTGCTATAAATATTTTTGTACAGTAGTTTCTTTCTCCTTTTTCATGACCTCTTTGGAATATAAATCCAGTAGTGGTGTTACAGGATCAGAAGCTATGCATAGTTTTATAGCCCTTTGGGCAAAGTTCCAAGTTGTCCTCCAGAAAGGTTGGATTAGCTCACTACTCCACAAATAATGCATTAGTGTCCCAATTTTGCCACATCCCCTCCAACATTTATGACTTTCTCTTAGTATCATACTGACCAATCTGATAGGTGTGAAGTAGTACATCAATTATGTTGTATTTTGCACTTCTCTAATCAAGAGTGATGTAGAAATTTTTATGTATGATGAATTAATAGCCTTGATTCCTTCATATGAAAATTATTTATATATTTTAACCATTTGTTAATTGAGAAATGACTTGTATTCTTATAAATTTGACTTAATTAAATACAAATTGGAGAAATCAAGACTTTTATCAGACAAATTTGCTATAAAAATTTCGCCAGTTTGTTGTTTCTCTTCAAATCTTAGTTACATTGGTTCTGTTTGTATAAAATCTTTTAAATTAGTATAATCAAATTTATTCATTTTGCATATTATAATGCTCTCTATCTCATTTGGATACAATTTTTCCCTTTCCCATAGATCTGCCAGATAAAGTATTCTATTTTCCCCTAAATTATTTATGGTATCACCCTTTATATCTAAATCATATAAACATTTTGACTTCATCTTAGTATAGGATTTGAGATATTGGTCTATAACTAATTTCTACCATTTTCTTTTCCAGCTTTCCCAGTAGTTTTTCTTAAATATTGAGTTCTTATCCCAAAAGCTGGGGATCTATGTGTTTTTTTTAATAAAAGGTTGTTGATGTCCTTTACCCCTATATATTGTGAGTCTAATCTATTCTATTGATCCATTATTTCATTTCTTAGCCAGAGCCCGACTACTTTTGATGATGACTGCCATATAGGACAATTTGAGATTTAGTACTGCTAGGCGACCATCTAGACCTTTATTCCCATTAATTCCTTTGATATTGTTGAACTTTGGTTCATTTAGATAAATTTTTATTATTTTTTTTCTATTTAATAAAATAATTTTGGTAGTTTGACATGGGTCTGAATAAGAAAATTAATTTAGGAAGTCTTTTTTATTATATTAGCTAAACTTACTAAAGAGCAATTAATATTTTTCCAGTTATTTAGATCTAGCTTTATTTTTGTGAAAAGTTTTGTACATGTGTTCATATAATTCCTGGGTTTGTATTGACAAGTAGATTCTCAGGTATCTTATACTTTCTAGTATTATTTTAAATGGAATTTCCCTTCCCATTACTTGCTGTTGGAGTTTGTAAGTAATATGTAGAAATACTGATGATTTTTGTTTTGGGTTTATTTTGGGTTTATTTTGCATCCTGCTACTTTGCTAAAGTTATTTCATCTAGGTTTTTCAGTTGATTCTCTAAGTATATTATCATTTCACCTGCAAAAAGTAGTGGTTTAGTTTCCTCATTTCCCATTTCCTTCAAATTCTTTTTCTCCTCTTATTGGTAAAGCTAGCATTTCTAGTATAATTATTAAGCAATAGTGGTGATGATGGGTATCCTTGCTTTATCTCTGATTTTTATTAGGAAGGCTTTTAACTTATTTCCATTGAAGATGATAATAGCTTATGGTTTTAGGTAGACACTATTTGTCATTTTAAGGAATGGCCCATTTATTCCCATGCTTTTTTAATATTTTTGATAGGAATATGTATTGTGTTTTTTTAAGACCTTTTCCGCATCTACTGAGATAATCAGATGATTTCTATTAGTGTGATTATTGATATGGTCAAATATGCTGATAGTTTTCCTAATATTAAACCAATCCTACATTCCTAGTATGAAGCCCATCTGGTCATAGTGAATGATCCTTGTGATATATTGCTGTAGCCTATATGCTACAATTTTATTTAAATTTTTTGCATCTATATTCATTAATGAAATTGGTCCATGATTTTCTTTCTCTGTTTTTGCTCTTCCTGGCATAGGTATCTATAACATATTTGTTTAGTAAAGAAGAATTTGGCAGGATTCCTTCTTTGTGTATTTTCTTAAAGACTTTATAATGTATTGGGATTAATTGTTCTTTAAATGTATAATAGAATTCAATTGTGAATCCATCTATTGCTAGGGAATTTTTCTTAGGGAGTTCATTAATACTCATTCAATTTTTTATTCTGAGATGGAATTATTTATTTATGAATTATGTTTACTCTTCTGTTAATCTAGGCAATCTATATATATATATATTTTGTAAATATTCATCCATTTCACTTAGATTGTCAGATTTAGTGGTATAATTGGCAAAATAGCTACTAATAATTGTTTTGCCTTCCATTTCATTTTTGCTTATTTAACTCTTCATTTTTGATGTTAATTTTATTTTCTTCTTTCCTTGTTAAAATCAAATTAACCAGAGAGAGAGAGACTTCCAGTTTCAGATGGTGGCAGAGTAGAAGCAGGGTGACATTCTCTCCTTACCAACTGATACAGAATACCTCCAAAGGACAAAAAACAAAAACAAATCCAGATGAAAGAAGGGATCCCACAATAGTATCGAAGGTATGTGGGATTTGGGCACTTCCACACTATAAAGGGGGGGAAATAGCTACCATAAAAATGCAAGCTAATCAACCCTCTCCCACCCTACCCACAGTACTAGAATCAGAGGCTGCACTCCAGAGTTAGAGTGAGTGGGGGCACAAAATCTAGCTACTTGGCAGCTAACTGGCACCACTAGGAGCTTGACCCTAAGAGCAGCAAGACCTTGCCCCTGAGAGCAGCAAGACCTGAGACCCCAGGAGGCTGGAAAACTCAGACCTTGGACACAGGAGTAGGGCTGAGAGAGAGGCAGCAACAGCACCCAGCATGCTCAGACAGGGGAAAACCTCAGGTGGTGGAGCAAGCATGGGCCAAGTTCCAAGATCTGGGAAGCCAGCTAGGGCCATGGAGGCTTGATCCTGAAAAACAGCTAGACCAGAGACCCCAGGAGGCTGGAAAGCTCAGACCTTGGACACAAGAGTGGGGCTAAGAGAGGCAGCAGCAGTGCCCAGTGCACTCAGACTCAAGGGAAAACCTCATGTGGAGGAGCAAGCATGGGTCAACTTCTGGACTCTGTGCAGCTGGATAGGCCCACAGGGGCTTGACCCTAAAAACAGCTAGACAAGAGAACCCAGGAGGGTCCCCAGAGAAGCCAGGAGACTCACAAAGTAGCCTCATGCAAAAACTGCTCCGAACTCCATACAAAGATAATCAGATTGCCTTACTAAGACTTCTGGCAAATAAAGCATAATGATGCCAAGCAAGGTCCAAGAAATAAACAAGAAGACCAAGAAAAAAACTTTAACACGTGATAACTTCTACACAGAAAAAAAACCAGAAAACAGAGGACAAACAATTTGAGAAATCCAAACCTTCCCCCAAAATGAAAATGGGTCACAAGACCTTGAAGAATTCAAATCTGAGATCATGAGAAAGATGGAAGAGATCTGGCAAGAAAATAATAGTTTAAATGGCAGAATTTTGCAATTGGAAAGTGAGGCTCAGAAATCAAATCAATTAATAAGCAAATTGAAGACCTGAAATTACCAGCTAGAAGCCTTGAAGAACCAGATAGACCAGATTAAAAAGGAAAACCAAAAGATTATAGCCAAAAACCAGTCTCTGAAATCTAGAATTGGGTAATTAGAAGCCAATGATCTCACAAGACAACAAGAATTAAAGCAAAGTCAGAAGACTAATAAAATAGAAGGAAACGTGAAATATCTCAATGAGAAGTTAATAGATCAGGAAAATAGGTCTAGAAGAGACAACTTTGAGAATTATTGGTCTTCTGGAAAAATTAGAGACAAATAGAAACCTATATAGTTTATTACAAGAAATTATCCAACAAAACTGCCTCAATGTTCTCAAACAAGAGGGAAAAATAGACATTGAAAGGATCCATATATCACCATCTACACTAAATCCTCAGAAGACAACCCACAGGAATGTAATAGCCAGATTCAAAAGCTTCCAAGTTAAGGAGAAATTATTACAAGAAGCCAGAAAGAGACAATTCAGATATCAAGGAACACGAATCAGGATTACACAGGATCTGGCAACCTCCACACTACAAGACCGCAAGTCTTGGAACATGATATTCAGAAAGGCAAGAGAATTTTGTCTACAACCAAGGATCACCTACCCATCAAAACTGACTATATACTTCCAGGGGAAAGTATGGGCATTCAACAAGATAGAAGATTTCCAAGCATTTACAAAGAAAAGACCAGGACTAAATGGAAAGTTTGATATCCAACCACAAAAACCAAGAGAAACATGAAAAGGTACATAAGAAAGAGAGGGGAAAGAAAAAAAAATCTCTGACCTTTACATTGCCTTCTTCAAGGGCTTCAATAAGATCAAATTATTTGTATTTCTATTTGGGGAAATATTATGTGTAATTCTAAAAAATTGTGCTCACTATTATAGTAATTAGAAGAATTAGTAATAAGGAGAAATTGGAGTACTAAATAGTCTAAGATGATATGGGAGAGGGGAAGTGGAGGGGGGATAGAATATGGCACCAAGAGTAACTTAAAGGAAAAAGAAAAATAGGATAATCTATACCATAAAAAGAGGGCATGGGAAGGGGACAGGAGGAATACTATTATAAGAAGGAGTGGAAGAGAGCATAAAAGGAAATACTTAAACCTTATTCTCAGTGGAATTAATCCTGAGAGGGAAGAGTAGCTAGATCCATTGGGATGTGGAATTCTACATAACCCTAATGAGAAAGTCAGAAGGGATAAACCAAGGGGGACAGTGGGATGGGGAGTTCTTAAAGGGAGGGGAAGAGAAGGAGGGAAGAAATTCATTAGGCCTTAAAAATAATAAGAGGGGAACAAAAAGGGAGGGGTTGGAAAGGGAAGTAAATTAAGGGAGGGGACAAGTGATATTGATTGAAAAGAAACCACTGGTTTAAAAGGAAATACCATAATGGGAAGGAGTAGAACTAGGAGAGGATATCAAAATATTAGGGAATACACAGCTAAAAATTATAAACCTGAATGTGAATGGGATAAACTTGTTTATAAAACAAAAGTAAATAGCAGAGTAGATTAGAATACAAAGTCCTACTATATGTTGTCTACAAGAAACACACATGAGGAAGGTGGACATACACAGTGTTAAGATCAAGGGTTGGAGTAAAACCTTTTGGGCTTCAACCGAGAAAAAGAAGGCAGGAGTGGCAATCATGATTTGTGATAAAGCCAAAGTAAAAATAGATCTGATTAAAAGAGATAGGGAACGTAATTACATCATGATAAAATGCAGTATAGATAATGAGGAAATTACAGTACTAAACATGTACGCACCAAATGGTATAGCATCCAAATTTGTAAAGGAGAAACTGACAGAGCTCAAGGAGGAAATAAATAGTAAAACAATACTAGTGGGAGATCTAAATATTCCTCTATCAGATCTAGATAAATCAAACCAAAATAAATAAGAAAGAGATAAGAGAGGTGAATGAAATCCTAGAAAAATTAGAGTTAATAGATATGTGGAGAAAAATAAGTAGGGACAAAAAGGAATACACCTTCTTTTCAGCTACACATGGTACATTCACAAAGATTGACCATGTACTAGGGCATAGAAACATGGGAAACAAATGCAAAAGAGCAGAAATAATAAATGTAACCTTATCAGATCATAATGCAATAAAAATAATAATTAGTAAGGGCACCTGGACAGGCAAATCAGAAACTAATTGGAAATTAAATAATATGATTCTCCAAAACCAGCTAGTCAAAGAAGAAATCATAGAAAGCATAAATAATTTCATTGAAGAGAATGACAATGATGAGACATCCTACCAAAATCTGTGTGATGAAGCTAAAGGAGTACTCAGGGGAAAATTTATATCATTGAGTGCATATAATAACAAATTAGAAAAATCAAAGATCAATGAAATGGGCATGAAAATCAAAAAACTAGAAAGGTACAAATTAAAAATCCACAGCTAAAAACTAAATTAGAGATTATAAAAATCAAAGGAGAAATCAATAAAATTGAAAGTAAAAGAACTATTGAATTAATAAATAAGACTAGAAGCTGGTACTTTGAAAAAACAAATAAAATTGACAAAAGACTGGTCTATCTAATTAAAAAAAAGAAAGAAGAAAACCAAATTACCAGTATCAAAGATGAAAAGGGAGAGGGCAGCTGGGTAGCTCAGTGGATTGAGAGCTAAGCCTAGAGACGGGAGGTCCTAGGTTCAAATCCGGCCTCAGACACTTCCCAGCTATGTGACCCTGGGCAAGTCACTTGACCCCCATTGCCTACCCTTACCACTCTTCCACCAAGGAACCAATACACAGAAGTTAAGGGTTAAAAAAAAGATGAAAGGGAGACCTTACCTCTAATGAAGGGGAAATCAAGGCAATAATTAAAAACTATTTTACCCAATTATATGGCAAAAATATAGCAATCTAGGTGATATGGATAAATATTTACAAAAATATAAATTGCATAGATTAACAGCAGAAGAAATAGAATACTCCATCCCATATCAGAAAAAGAAATTGAACAAGCCATCAAAGATCTCCCTAAGAAAAAATCCCTAGAACCAGATGAATTCACAAGTGAATTCTATTGAATCTTCAAAGAACAACTAATTCTAATACTATACAAATTTTTGACATAATAAGCAAAGAATGAGTTCTACCAAACTCCTTCTATGACACAAATGTGGTACTGATCCCAAAGCTAGGTAGGTCAAAAACAGAGAAAGAAAACTACAGACCAATCTCCCTAATGAACATAGATGCAAAAATCTTAAACAGAATACTGGCAAAAATACTCCAGCAAGTGATCACCAGGGTTATTCATTATGATCAGGTGTGATTTATACCAGGAATGCAACGATGATTCAACATTAGGAAAACCATCCACGTAATTGACCATATCAACAAGCAAACCAACAAAATCCACATGATCATCTCAATAGATACTAAAAAAGCTTTTGACAAAATGCAACACCCATTCTACTGAAAACACTAGAAATTTTAGGAATGGAAGGTCCTTTCCTAAAAAATAATGAATGGTATATATCTAAAGCCATTCTGAATAAGATCAAGAGTGAAACAAGGATGAGCATTGTCACTTCTATTATTTAACATTGTACTAGAAACACTAGCAGTAGCAATTAGAGAAGAAAAATAAATTGAAGGTATTAAAATAGGCAATGAGGAGACCAAGCTATCAATCTTTGCAGATGATATGATGGTCTACTTAAAAAATCTCAGAGATTCAACTAAAAAGTTAGTAGAAATGATCAACAACTTTAGCAGAGTTGTAGAATACAAAATAAATGCCCATAAATCATCATCATTTCTATATATTTCCAATACATCACGGCAGGAAGAGTTAGAAAGAGAAATTCCATTAAAAATCACCCTAGACAATAAAAAATACTTAAGAATGTATCTGCCAAAACATACACAGGAATTATAGCAACACAACTATGAAACCCTTTCCACCCAATTAAAACTAGATTTAAACAATTGGAAAAACATTGATTGCTCATGGGTTGGATGAGCTAACATAATAAAAATGACCATTCTACCCAAATTAATTTACCTATTTAGTGATATACCTATAAAACTACCAAAAAACTTTTTTACTAAATTAGAAAAAACTATAACACAGTTCATATGGAAGAACAAAAGACCAAGAATATCAAGGGAAACAATGAAAAAAAAATATGAAGGAAGGTGGCCTAGCAGTACCAGATCTTAAACTGTACTACAAAGCAGTAGTCTTCAAGACAATATGGTACTGGTGAAGAGACAGAAAGGAGGATCAGTGGAATAGATTATGGGTAAGCTACCTTAGCAAGACAGTTTTTGATAAACCTAAAGAACCCAGCTTTTGGGACAAAAACCTGCTATTTGACAAAATCTTCTGGGAAAATTGGAAAACAATATGGGAGAGATTGGGTCTAGATCAACATCTCATACCCTATACCAAGATAAACTCCGAATGAGTGAATGACTTGAATATAAAGAAGGAAACTATAGGTAAATTGGGTGAGCACCAAATAGTATACTTGTCAGATATATGGGAAGGGAAAGATTTTAAATCCAAGCAAGAGTTAGAAAAAAAATCACAAAATGTAAAATAAAAAAAAATTTGACTACATTAAACTAAAAATTTTTTGTACAGACAAAACCAATGCTACCAAAATTAGAAGGGAAACAACAAATTGTGAAAAAAAATTTTATAACAAAAAACTCAGATAAAGGTCTAATCACTCAAATATACAAGGAACTAAATCAATTGTACAAAAAATCAAGCCATCTCCCATTCGATAAATGGGCAAGGGACATGAATAGGCAATTTTCAGATAAAGAAATCAAAACTATCAATAAGCACATGAGAAAGTGTTCTAAATCTCTAATAATTAGAGAAATGCAAATCAAAACAACTCTGAGGAACCACCTCACACCTAGTAGATTGTCTAAAATGATAGTAGGGGAGAGTAATGAATGTTGAAGGGGATGTGGCAAAATTGGGACACTAATGCATTGCTGGTAGAGTTGTGAACTGATCCAACCATTCTGGATGGCAACTTGGTACAATGCTCATAGGGCTATAAAAGACTATCTGCCTTTTGATCCAGTCATAGCACTTCTTGGATTATACTTCAAAGAGATAATAAGGAAAAAGACTGGTACAAAAATATTTATAGCCACGCTCTTTGTAGTTGCAAAAAATTGGAAAATAAGAGAATGCCCTTTGATTGGGTAATGGCTGAACAAATTGTGGTATCTGTTGATGATGGAATACTATTGTCCTCAAAGGAATAAAGAACTGGATGTGTGGTAATATCTGTGCACATAAATACACGAATATATATACTGTGAGCATGCATATCTATTCTTTAACACAGTTCTATGTTATTCTCTTGCTCCCAAAGTACCAGTGTTTCCTATTGCCTCTGGGATTCTAGGATGAAATACAAATTCTTATGTTTAGCATTAAAGTCTTTCCCAATCTTGCCATTTTTCATGCACTCTGTTCCACCAGGTAGTACTGCTCCAACACTAACTGTGCTCACAGTTATTCCATATTATCTCTGATCTGTGCTCTCTGTGGCACCTTACCAATTCTCTCAAGCTCCATAGCCTTCAGTTTTCTCATCTCCAAAGTAAGGATATTGACCTAGATGGCAGACAACTTTCCTTCTTGATCCAACTCTATAATTCTAGGAACTTTCATCTCCATTCCTTCATAGAAACTGTCCCCCACAATTCTCTTCTTGCCTTTGATCTTAAAATATCTAGCTTCCTAAATCTGAGTTCAAGGTCCATTCCATACAGGATATGTTACATTTTTCTCCCCTTCCAATGTACATCCACTTACAAAATTACCTATATTTTAAAAATATTTCTTTAATTTACTCATTTATGAACACTGGTTCACCAATTTCACTTTCTTGAGGACATGAATTATTTTGCTGTTATTTTTGCACCCATGCAGCCTGAGTACTTAGTAATCACATATTTTCATCCCTCAAAATTCACATTTTTTTTCTGAAAAGAAATCCTCCCCCATGATTGTGATTTGAAATAGACAAATTCTAAGCTTTTCAGATAATGTGGTGATCTGAGAATAAGTTAAGTATGGATGCTGCTTTTGCCTCTCAAGACTGATTATTGTAATAATATTTCAATAAGCTAAGTGATTCTGAGCATGTACCATCATTGGGGCTGATAAGTGAATACCACTGCACAAATTAAATGCTACCACTGAGTTAGGCCACACAACAGACACAAATGCACTCTCAGTGGACAAATGTATTTCGGTGTAATCATGCCAAAGGCAGAAAATGGAATCTGTCATCAAAGATAAATTAGCCAAGGGCCAGCTGATATTGCCACTGTTCTGCACTGAATTTCATTTTCCTTGTTCTTCCTTTGCACTCCTAAATAAACATTGATAAACAGTTTGAGCAAGCATATTGTTCTTATACACTGGATGCTCTAGCCCTCAGGTTTCATAAATAAAATTATAGCACTTTGACAACCTTTTCTGTATGTATTTGCTTCCTTGTGATCACATTCTTATTCATTTAGGCTCATTTTTTTCCTAAATGAGATAATACACTGGCAGGATTTTTATGATCATCTCTCTCTAATATCCCAATGGGGCATATCAATAAGCCTTGGTTCTCAAAAGCTATGGCAGTAGAAGATAAGATCTGCCAGGGCCTATAAAACTGGAAAAACTACCAATATTGACTATTGCCTGGCACCAATAAAATACTGATGCTTAAGTGCTTGACACATCATAGGTACTTAATGCTCACTCATTACTAAAATTATTAATAATAAATAATCCTGCTTCTATCAACAGACAACCTTGTTTTAGAATCCTGACTCATGTGTAACCTGGGAAAATAACTTAAGCTCTAGTCTTCAGTTAACTTATTTATAAAATGAAGGATTAAACTAAACAATTTGTAAGGCCTCATTTAACTAAAATTACAGAATATAATCCTGTTGTCTAAATATCACACTAGTTCAATTTGGAGAGTCTCATTGTCAGATTTCTTGTTCTATGACTATCATAGCCAAAGTACTCCAGAAGAATATCTATTAAGTCAAAATAAGGTTGTGATCTGTGTGAAGGGAAGGAGATTCACATAAAGAAAATGACTTTAAGTTAGAGATGAGGAGAAAGGACAATTTAATCCATCAGAGGGCAAGAGAATTAAAATTCAAGTGGAGTGGAAAGTTTCTGAATGAAAGTAGTGCAAGCCATTGAGGAAGGTATTTGGAATTAGGAAAAGTTTGGAATTCAATTATTATGTTTGACTTTATTCTTAAAAGCAACTGAACATTTTTGAATAGGCAAAGGACAGAGCGTATAATATAGACTAAAAAGGAAGAAAATGGAGATAGGGAGAGCTTTCTGGGCCCTCATAGGTCTACCTATATTCTGTTCTGCTTTGAAGTAAAAAAAAATCATAGAATCAGAATTCTGTTGGCCATCTAGTCCAACTGATGCACAAAGCAATCCCCATTCAAACATATCTGCCAGTGACTGTCCTACATCTGTTTGAAAATCTCTAAAGTTCATTGTACTTTGATGGAATTCAATGGTTAGGAAGTTTTTCTTGACTTTGAGCCTCTCCACTCTGCCCGAGGACATTTTCATTTCACCTGCTACTCTTCCCAGCAGCCTAGTGGAAGCATCCCCTCCCTCCCCTGTCTGTGGCAAGGGGGCAGCTCACATGCTGTGGGAGGGTGTAGTTTGGGCACTCTGTCTCTAAAAGGTTCACCATCACTGCTCTAGGACAATCACTAGCCATGTGACTTTGACAAGTCATTTAAGCTCTGACTCAATCTGCCCAATTGTAAAATGGGGATAATAACAGCACTGATGTTCCAGGGTTGTTGAGTTATAATGAGTAAATATTTATAAAGTACTTCGTACATTACCTCGTATACATTAGGTAATTAATAAATGATTGTTTCCTTCCTTCCTTCCTACCTTTCTTCCTTCCTTCTTTCTCATATACAAACTCCTCCAAAATTGAAGAATTCTATTTCCTCTGAAACTGCATAACTTTATATTTACTTATCTATTTATGTATGTAGTTTCAGAGGAAATAGAATTCCTCAATTTTGGAGGAGTTTGTATATGAGATTAAAAAAAATATATTAAGGGACATAATAAGTAAGATCATGCATATATCTATAGTGAAAGACTCCATACAAAAATACTACTATTAAAGACATTATGTTCTGTGAATTAAAAATAAATCAGGATTTAGAGCTAGACAGCCT
The DNA here is from genome assembly GCF_016433145.1 of Gracilinanus agilis. Taxonomy (NCBI): domain Eukaryota; kingdom Metazoa; phylum Chordata; class Mammalia; order Didelphimorphia; family Didelphidae; genus Gracilinanus; species Gracilinanus agilis. The sequence goes on along the minus strand of NC_058134.1, from coordinate 256,705,513 downwards.
GTGTTCAAATAAAAAAAAATAAACATTTTTATCTTCACAGTCTTGGATAAGTAACAATCTCACTGGACCTCAGAGTAAAATGAGGGAGTTAGACAAAATCACCTCCATGATTGTTGTGATTCTAAATATATATTTCTATTTTTAGCAGTTTTAATGGCAGCCCTACTAGGTAAATGTGAAGCAATTATTAAATATTCTCCCACTAATATTTGAACTCTAGGAGACCAGGGCCTTCTCCTCTCCCCCTTCCCTTAATCTCTAGGGTCAGGGTACATAGTACTTCATAAACATTTTTATAAGTGACTGGCTTAAATACCCTCTGTGTTCTTAGAAGAACAAGGGAATGATACTCATAAAATAAAGAAAAAAGAAAAAGAAAGATTAAAAATAGGCTTGAACTAGCCTTGTAAAACTTGCAATGTGGTGAATATTTTTTTTTTGCTCAAGTGCATCAATTTCCTCTGATGCCTAGAAAAAAAAAAGAAAAAAATCCAGTGAATATTTTAACAGAATTATGTTCTACCTTGATATTGTTAGGAATGAAATTAGATTTTTTTCTTTTGTATATAAATTTCAATAATCGCTTTCATGATTCCAGGATTAGATATTAATAGCTTTTCAATATAAGTACTATGGCCAGTGTGGGATATGACAGAACTTAATATTGGAGTATTAACCGAATTAAAATTAACTGAATTTAAAAATTAACCATATTCCAGGAAAGATTTTCTATTTTAATGGCTGAAGTGTCTCTTTCCAAGCATTTTTTAAAATAAGTATCTTGAAAAAATGCTTGGAAAGAGTCTATTCAGCCATTAAAATAGAAAATCTTTTCCAGAAAACAGAGAGTGGTGAATATAAATTTCTTCAATACAATGTAAAGTCATTGGTGGCAAGAAAAATTTTTGTTTTTGTCTTTGCATCCCTAGCATAATACCTGGAAGTTTTGTTGTTGTTGTTTTGATTTTTGTTTTTATTTTCCTCCATTTTTATTGAGATTGTGATGTCACTGATTTGTTACCAATGGAGACTAGAACACTCTATGCAAAAAATTACTTTGAGTATAGAAAAAATGTGTCTTGTCTAGCATTCCACAGTCAGTAGGTCTCAGAGATTGGATGTGAACTAGTAAGGGTTTAAATCCATTCTCTGAGACTGGCTCTGATAAAAATAAATACTGCCTCTCCCCCAAAACATAAGGAGGTGATTAATAAAATTTTTATGAATGAATGAATGATCTTCATGTAAAGCAAGAAGGAAAATAGTTTGAGAGTCAGAAGACTCTGAGAATATCTCCTGTAGATTTATCTAAAAAGGGAAAAGAGATACATTTTAACTAATAGACATATATCACTGGTAAGTTGTTTTTCAGTCATGTCAGACTCTTCTTGACCCCATTTACCATTTTCTTTCTAAAGATACTGAAGTGGTTTGGCATTTCCATTTTCAGCTCATTTTACAGATAAGAAAAGTGAGGCAAACAAGTCAAGTGACTTGCCCAAGGTCACAAAGCTTAGTGTCTGAAGCAAGATTTGAACTCTGGAAGATGAGTCTTCGTGACTCCATACCTGGCACTCTATCTCCTGTGCCATCTATTAATAGTAGATAGTGTGGAAAGCAAAACTGTGAATCAGGCTTATGCATTTCTGCACACTGAGATGGGGCAGGCAGGGGTTGAAATGTGATGGGACGGGGAGTGACAATTGAAGTGAGAGAAGAGGATTGTGGGAGAAATGGGGAACTGAAGGGTCTTTGCCCACTTAAGTGGGGTTAAAGCTGCCTCACAGAATTCCACAGTGCCCCCCAGAACTCCAGGAGAGGGGGCAGTTGAGGCAGTTAAGAACCTGGGTATAAAAAGCTAAGATGCCCAAGTTGCAAGGACACTCTGCACACTGCTTTTGGGATTCAAGGGAAGTTGGGAAGAAGTGCAGCATTGCTTTTTGTTAGCTCATCTCTGACCTCAGGAAGCAGAGTGTTACTTTGCTGGTTTTTTCCATAGAGATTATACCAGGCTGTGATCACTGGGAAATACTACTTCACTAACAAGATTTCAATTAATCTTCAATCAGGTTACCTTCACCATCTTAAACTTAGTAACATTAGATTAGGAGAAAGATTAGTTAGTGAGTGAGATAAAGTCAAGTTATTCAAAACACTTACCTCTCTGGGGAAAGTGAAGCCAACAAGTTTATTGGAGATTTTAGATAGCTTACCTCCTCCTCATTCCTAAAATCCACCTCCCATCTCCCTGCTTTCCTGAAGTTAATAAATCCCTTTCCGAGTTGAATTTGAGAGCCTGTGTGAGGTTATACCAAGCTATACTTAGCACCAACATACATTACCTAGGAAAAAACTTCATCTAAGCAAGCACTGGGACAGCTGTTGACCAGAGAGCAGTTCTGCTGACTGAGAAGGCAACTTGAACCTTTTATCTATCTCAGGGTTTAGGGAATAATCTTTAAACAGTGGAAGCTGCTAATCTCAGTGGGATCTATTCCTATCTATCAACCAACTTAGTCCTGAATTAGTCAAGCCTGTTCAGTCTCCATTACTTGACCGAAAGGGGATTCAGTTAACAGTTATTTCCTTCTGAGCAACTGCTTCAAGACAGGGAAAGGGAAGAATTCTATTCACTCCTACCCCTACCCCCTGGTAGGAAAGCAGCATCCTCCTTGCTCTGACTCCATTACCAACCATTGCAAATCTGACCCAATTCAACACCTCTGAACTCTGATGAGTGAGCAGATGAGACCTGGAGCTCTAGATCCCAGCCGGTGGAAAAACCTTGAGGCGATTCTTCCTGACTTAATGGAGAAAAAACAGTTCCTGTTGTGGAGAGCCTCCATTGGAGGAAGAACTAACAACAACAGCAGCTGAGAAGAGGCTGACCACTTAACTTCAGGGTCACCATGAGAATCCTTTCATTCCCTTGACCTTCCCAAGAAGGACACTTGCCAAGTCTTAAGGTAGGATAGAGACTTTGATTAGCTTAGAAGAAGCAAGATAAGTTGGAGCTGAGATATCTTAGCTCGGCTGAATAAAACAAAACCCAGTAGGGTCTCCTCTTCCCTCAAACCTATCCCCTTTCTAAATTTACTATAATTATTAAACTACTTGAGAAATAGAAAATCGCAGTCAGATTCATATTGGGAGACGATATAAAGATCAAGAGGTTGGTGGCTAAACTCGCCATGAGCCTAGGCAAAAACAATGAGAGCCAACAATAACAGTCCGTTTGTCAGACAAGGGGAACTCCTGTGGTTCCACTATTAGTCAATCTTTGTCACATAATCTCCACTAATCCCCAGAAGTTTAATCAAAACACTGGTCCTATTATTCTAACCTAACCTTACCCAGGTGGGAATCTCAAAAACCTTTTGTGGGAATCTCAAAAGCAGCCTCTCAGCCACAGAGGATATTCCTCCATTTTACCTCTCCAGTCCTCAAACCCTGCACCTTTGCCATTTCCTGTTCCCAACCAGTCTTTTTCCCAGTATCTTTCTCAACTTTACAATAGATAGAATAACATATGATTGAATCAACCTTGTGAAACCTAAAAGTTGATGCTTTAAAACTGTCGTAATACTTTTGATGCACCACTTATAAATATTCATGTATATATGACCATATAGTAGATGAATACATATGTAATATACAGCAACAAAAATCATGTATGATAACCATGAATGATTTAATTATTATATGCAAGGCAAAGAGTTAGGACAACTCCAAGGGACTTATAAAGAAAAAGACCATCCACCACCATAGAAGGAATTGCTGAAGTTCAAATGCAGATTGAAACATATCATGTGTTACTTTATTTCCTCCACCAGCAATATGTGACATTTCATAACATGATAGATGGGGGAATATGCATTATATATATAACTTTATCATATTACCTGCCTTCTGATGAAGGGAGGAAAGGTGAGAGGGAGGGGGAAAAAGAATGAAACAAAGATTTTTGGATATAATTAATGTGAGAATTGGTTTCTCTTGTATACATATTTTATTATAATATATTACATATTTAAAATATGTATAACAATGACACATTATAGTGTGTTATATATAATAAGAAAAATAAATGGTAAATAAGTAAAAGAAAAAGAATGAATAAACACCAAACAGTATTCATGCAGATTCCTAGAATTTAAGGGGACACAATGTTTTAACTCAAAATTTGATCTTAAACTTGAGAAATGTAATCACTATCAAACATGGGGGTGGGGTAGGTTAATAATCAGTCTTTAGCACTCTCCAAACATTAATACTTTTATGTGATCCTCCAAAAGTTATTGCTAATACAAATGAATCTAAATCCCAATTTCAGGATAGGTCTGATTAGCTCTGTGAGATATCGAAAAGAGTTGTTGAGGACAGGTTCTCAAGAGAGAAACCTTTAGAGGACTCCAAGGGAATAATATTAAGTAATTGGTATGTAACTTATTATGTTGATTATGTCCTTTTAAAACTCTGAATAGGAAGAAAAAAAAGAAAGATCTTAATTTTTTTTCCTTTCTCATTTTTTACATGGAGCACTTAGTGACTGACTGCTGAGCAAGACCATACCATTTCAGAGGAAAATGGACTGGCATGGAGAATGACATTTTTCTTTTAATAGCTTCATCCCCAAACCCATGAAGTGCCATCCAGAAATACAGTTTCCTTCGCTACTTCTACAAATTGTTATATTCCTTTATAGAACCCTTCAAGGTATGCACAATCTTTTATATACATTTTCTTATGGATTCCCTAAAAATAAACCACTCTTTAGCATCCTCCATTGTGTAAGTTTCCTTTTTTGCTCATTTCTTTTGAAACAGGAGGTTTAGATTGGTGGTGGAGGTATGGACTAAATGGATAATATTTGAAAAAATACAGATCCAAAAATATCTATTTGGAGTACTCACAGAGTCGTCACCTTAGGATAGCTGCAAGAAACATGTGTCATTGAAAAGAAAGGGTGGGTAGGAAATGGAGATGTGATTCTGATAACTAATTCACTTTAAACCTTAATGGACTTGCCCAACAGTAGGGCAGTATCCTTGTAGGGAGCAAAATTGCATGCTCTGCACTGTGTATACTCTGTACAAGGTATACTGTCAATAGTTCAGTTCACTAGAAGTTCAGTAAATCCTTACTATGTGGCAGGCACAGGCTAGATGCTGAGATACAAAGACAAAAACCACCTTAAGGTTTATTCATTAATTTTTTTGGAAAAAATTAATATAATCCCTTGCAAGTAAATACATAGATTAACTATTATTATTGATGTTGTTGTTTAGTTGTATCCAGCTCTGTCATCCCATTTGGGTTTTTCTTGGCAAAGGTTCTGGAGTGTTTAGCCTTTTCCTTCTCCAGTTCATTTTACAAATGAGGAAATTGAAGCAAACAGAATTAAGTGACTTGTTCAGGTAGTAAGTATCTGAAGCAAAATTTGAATTCAGGAAGAGGAGTCTTCTTGACTCTAGGATCAGAACTCTGGGTAAGATCAACCCAAATTAAGAATTGATTGGATATGTAGTTTTAGGAAAAAAGGAAGAGTCAAATTTTACTTTTTCTCAGTACAGATTTAAAGAAGCCCAGAATTACCAGGATTTCAGTACTAGGAATCACAGATCACTCATTAAGACAGTAAAGTGAGACAGATTTATTGAGGGGACAAAACTATAATATGAAGGATAGTCAAGGAGAACAGTGGGAAAAGATCAGGTCCACCAGAGCTCTAGATAGAATTGGGTGCCCCAGACCAGAGAAGCTAGGTGAATTTTTAGAGATTTTTTTTTCTCTAGGCTAAGTAGGACCAGGCTTTGGAAGAAGTCAATGAAGATCTTGAATTAAGAAGGGAGTGGTAGAGGTTTGGGCTTGTGTGGTGAGGAAAGACTCGTGGAAAATTAGTAGCTAGTTAATATTGAAATTCTCTGGTGATGGGAAAGGGATTTGGGGGTCTTACCTTTTGTCTTACTCTGATATAACAACTCAGGGATTTTCTTAGGGTATCTTCATTTGGCAGGCTAGGAAAACTATTAGGGGCAATACAGATTTCAAAGTTGCAGACTTGGGTGAATATAAAAATAATGCCATGAAAGAGAAAGAAATGGGTAGTTTGAAAGAGGGAAGGTTTCAGGGAGAAATTTAAGTTCTATTTTGGATAGCAGATGAAAGCAGCATCCAGAAGACATTGAGTAACATATGATTGTAATGTAGAAAAGAAATTAGGGCTAGGTATGTAGATTTATAAATCAGTTGTGTAGACATAATAATTGAAACCTTGAGAGAAAATTAAATCATTAAATTGTATATAGAAGGGGTCCAGAACAGAACTTTGAAGAACACACAGTCAGTGGAATAATATTGGTGATCTAGCAAAGGCAAATATAATAAACAAAGAAGAGGGGACCCCATACAAATAGGTCAAGATAGTACTGAGACTGGAAAAAAATTACAACTTTGCAGTTAATAGTATCAGGATAATCAGCAACCTAAAAGACAGTGATTTCAGAAAAGGTAGACTTGAAGGGATTGAGAAGTAATTAGAAGCTGGGAAAATTTAAATGTCTAGAACAGATAATTCTCTTGAGGAGTCTGCCTGTAAAAGAGAAATAGAATATGAGATTGGGACAAGAGTTTGAAGGAAGCACATATTAAAGTGGATGCCATATTGAAGGATAGGGAAATCTATGCATTTTTGTAAGCTTTGGTAGAGGAATCAATGGATAGAAAGAAATTGAATAGAATACAGAGAATAATATTGGAGAACAGTTTCTGGAAGAAATGGATACACAATGGATGAAAGAGAACACAAGAGAAGGGAGAGACCTTGGAAAGGAGAAGGTCCACCTTTTCATCAGAGTGAAACAAAAGACAATATTTCTTTTGAGTATTTGAAAAGAACTGTGGCAATGAATTTTGCCAAGCTTCTTCCCAGGTTAAGTGCTTAGAATATAAGATTATAAGTCTGGGTGAGCAGCATGTACCTGAATGTACTAGTTTGAGCAGATGCTCTGCTCATAAGGGAACCTCACCTTGACTGGACTGCTTGTCTTTGGAGACAATATCACATTGCAGCAGTAACTGAGGTTTAGAACAAATTCTGTTTCTCAAGTTTATAGGATTTAGAGCCTCTCTGGGCAACATTCCCATTCAGTGCCTTGCCCCTACTTTCACCATAGCTTTTCATTTCTCCAATTTGCTTTGTTTCTATTCATCTCTATCTCCCATTCAATGTCTGTATATGGATATTTTGCTGTGTTTCAGTCTTTCTGTGTCTCTTTCATTGTCCTTGTCCTGAGTTGTCATTTATGCTGCTTTCCCAACTCCCATCCAAAAGATAAAAAGAATTTAAAACACCCAAGAGAAAAATGTGAACAGCCTTGGAAAGTGAACTTCTGGATTTTTTCCCCTTCAGTACTATATATGAGCATGGTCATAATATTTTTCTATGTAAGAATAAAATTCAAACCAGTCATTTTGTCTCTTTCAAGAGGCTCCTATTACTTAATTTATTTCTATAAACAGAATATAAAGTATATAATATGTGACTGCAAAATAGACTCAATGATGAACCCCAAACTGATAAATACAAGTGTAGTGTGGGATAAAAGAAGGCAGCAACTGGTTCTGGATTGATCAGTGCCTCTCCCACTAAATCTAATCAATAAATGTATAGAAGGAGGAAGACTGATAACAAATATGAACTAAAAACTAAAACTAAAACCACTCTAAAGTAAGAAGGTAAGTGACCTAATAAATAAGCAAGTAATTGAATTTATTAAAAAAAAACAATAAAATGATAAAACATTGGTCAATTTGACCAAAAAAGAAGAAAAACATATAAATTCACAAGTCAATTCTACCAAAAACATTTTAAAAAACAATCAATTCCAATATTCCATATGCTACTTGGAAAAATAGTTAAGGAAGTAATTCTACCAAATTTCCTTCATGAGATATATGTGGTACTAGTACCTAAACTAAGAAGAGGAAAACAATTGAAAAAGAAAAATATAGGCCAAACTCCCTAATAAATATTGATGTGAAAATTATAACTAAAACACTATCAAAAAGATTAGAGCAGTTTATCAGATGGATGATACTCTATGAGCCAGTGGACTTCATACTAGTAATGCAGTAATGATTGGACATTAGGAAAATCACTAGCATAAATTACCAAATTAATAGCAAAACAAACATAGACCATATGATTAACACAATCAAATCATAAAAATATTTTGATAAAATCCAATGCCAATTCCTATTTAAAAAACATTGGGGAACTTTGGAATAAATGGAATATTTAGTAAAATGATAAATAGCATCTATCTCAAACCATAATCACATATCTGCAATGGAGATTAACTAGGAGCCTTCATAATAATATGAAGCAAGGATGCCCATTATCACCAGTACTATTCAATATATTACTAACAATGCTAGCTAAAGTAAGAAGAGAAGATGAAATTGAAGGAATTAGAATGGGGAATTAGGAAAGAAAGCTATAACTCTTTGCAAATTATATGAGGGTATACTTAGAGAATTCTAAAGAATCAACCAAAAAACTAATCAAAACAACAACTTTAGGAAAGTTGCAGAATAAAAATGAAATAAACCCACAGAAGTCATTATCATTTCTTCATACTACCCATGAGGCCCAAAAGTGAGAAACAGAAAAAAGAAATTTCATTTAAAATAACTATGAGTTATTAAAATACCTTCTAAGACAAACCCAGATCACAACTACAAAACATTTTTTCACACAAATAAAGTCATATGTAAATAATTGGAAAAATATTAATTGCTCATAAATATTCTGAACTAATATTAAAATGGCAATTTTACCTAAATTAAATTACTTATTTTATGCCATACCAATCAAACTCCCCCCCAAATTATTTCATAGACCTATACTGTTGGAGGGAATGTGAAAAAAAATTGAGTCACTGATACACTGTTGATAGAGCTGTGATCTGATAAAACCATTCTAGATGACCAAAGGTCCATAAAACTGTGCATACTCTTTGACCTAGCAATACTATTACTAGGTCTGTATCTCAAAGAGATCAAAGGTGCAAAGGATTTGTACTTGAACCAAAATATTTATAACAGCTCTTTTTGTTGTGGCAAAGAACTAGAAGATGAAGGCATGTCCAATAATTGGAGAATGGCTGAATAAGTTATGAATATGACTATAATGGAAAATTTGTACCATGAGAAATGACAAAATACATAATCCCCCCACACCCACACAGAAACATGTAAAGGCCTATGTGAAATGGTTCAAGGGGAAGTGAGCAGAACCAGTATTGTACATACTAGCAACAATAAAGTACAATGATCAACTGTGAATGACAACTATTATTAGAAATGCAAAGATCCAGGACAACTCCAAGGAATTTATATATCCAGTCCTATAGAAAGAAATTATGAAATCTGAATGCAGATTGTAGCATAACATTCTTCATTTTATTTCCTCAATTTTTTCATTAGTGTAAAAGATATGTAGCTTTTTTTACATTATGATGGACATGGAAATGTATTTAAAATATACATATATATTTTTTTGTGTCTGAGGGGTTGGAGGAAGAGAAAGAACTTTGATTACAAAATGTCATAAAATGATTATTAAAAAATTTACTGGCATAACCTGAAAAAACTTAAATGTCTGAACTCTGTTACCTGCTTATAAAACATGAAGGCATTCTTCCTGATGAAAGCAGAAGAGCAATTTTTAGTCATTGGCTGTCAAAAGAGGTGGTCATGTTACTGAATTTTGAAAAGTAGTTTATCAGCCCTGAGACATAGTCAACAGCCAAATTCTGGAAGCAGTTTTGTGGAGTGTAATAGATGTTACCCCTCTGGCGAGGGGGTGAGAGGGAGTGTTTTTTCCTATCACCTAACATCATCAATTATTTTTTGAAGGGAGAGATGGAAAGAGGGAGAGAGAGAGGAAGAGAGGTAGAAAAGGAGAGGTGGAAAGAGTGAGAGGAGAGTGAGAGGAAGAAGGAAAGAGAGAGGTAGAAGGATGGCCCATGGCAGGGAGCCTAGCTGAATAATACATCTCACAGAGATGCTATGTCCCTAAGGGACCAGAACCACAATACAACAACAGGGAGGAAATCTGGGCCTTGAATTGTTCCCTATGCACATGACAAATTTCTGGTAGTATACTCTAAATTCATAGCCCCTCTTCCCAAGAATGTCATCTGTATTTGTGAAAGTCTATAGCTCAGATTTATAGAACTGAATGTTCTGTAGCTACTCATAAACCTAAGAAAAGGTGAAATCACTTTTTCATATCAGCTCTAGTTGCACTGTGAGATTGCTTTCAAAAACAACTCGTCCAATCAAGGTGAAGTTTCCTCTTGGGCAGAGCATCTGCTCCAGTTACTACATTGAGCTACATGCTGATTACCCACACAAATAATCATATATTCCCCATACCTCCCCCGGGGTAGAAACTCATTACAATACAATCACATACTCTTTTTCAAGTAGTGATAGGGCACCATCAGTAAACTATCTTAATAAATGTCTTTACTTTGAAATAATAGTGGACTACTAGCTATTAAAGAGAAGTACACTATTGGGGATTCATGAAATAAGAGTATGAATCCACAAAGTACATTTTGAACTTAAGAGTGTTCAATGCATTGTGGAAACAACCAGCAAACTTATAAATTGAGGGTTAGGAAGATAGACTACAAGAGAGTCCTACACTTGTACAAAAGATGGAAAAACAGGTTAGAATAATTTCATAAGTATGATATTTTCTTATAAAATCAATGACAAAAGAGTCAAGGCATTTCCAAAAGTGAGTGCTTTAAAAGTCTACTGCTAACAACAAAAAGAACTTCAATAATAAGGGCAAGAGGTCATTGGATGAATGGTGTAGAGCTGAAAGAGACTTTAGAGACCTTGAATTCCAAATACTTTTTTACAGATGAAGAAACTGAGACACAAAGAGGTTAAATGATGTTCATAGGGCCATAATCTAGTAATTCTCGGAGGCAGGATTTCACTTTATGTCTAGTTGACTCCATTTCATTGTTCTATTTACTAAACATGCTGCTTCTTACTCTGGCTATGATAACAAATACTATAACAAAATCTTAGAACTATTTAGCATGGTAATATAGAAATAAAACTGAATTTCTCAATTCTACGTCAATGTTGAAATTCTGGTTCTGCCAGTTTCTATCTGTGGGGACTTGGAAAAATCTTTCATCCTCTTTAGAATTCAATTTCCTCATTATGAGTAATGGTGTTTGATTAGTCTTCCAAATCTAAATCTACTAATTGTTATTTTTATTATCTTTTGTCTACCAAGAAGACTGGCTTTCATATTAGAAAGTTTAGAGCAAAAATCTAAATTTTAAATTGAAATGCAGAATAAGTGATGGAAAAGTGAGAGTATACCATTGTTTTTTAATGAATTTAAGTCATTTTTCCCAAGTAAATTTCAATCAATAGCTTCTCTGTTAACAAGTCCCAGAAAATATTTTTTCTAAAAACTAAAATTCTAAAACTATTTTAAAATATATCAATGGTTCTATATAACTTCTAGTATATTATACAAGGCACAATCTGACTTGACTGACTTTTTCACTAAATTTTATGTTACTCCTCTTTATGTACTCTAAACTGAAGCCAAAATAAATTCTTCAGTTTTTCTAAAAGCTAGTCCTTAATTTTTGACCTCTCTGCAATTATACAAGTAATCCTCTATGCCTGGAGTACTCTCCCTCATCAGCCCTTCAGATTTATTATCTTCTTTTAAGACTCAATTCAGTCAGGTACCACCCCTATTTTTGTGTTTTCTCCGATTTCCATTTCTTAAAGTATTTCTTTGTTTTGTAATCACTTGAAAAATAATTTTATATTGATTTGCATTCTCTCTACCTGCAAATATTTCTGAGTACCTTAATGTTTCCTTTGTTCTCCTTCTACTTACCATAAATATTATAAAATTATATCACTACATTAATTTTTCACAGAATCCTCTTTCATTGCCTCATCCTTCTATGGAAATGGTACTCTTTTCATAAAAGCTACCTTGTATAGAGCATAATCTCATTCAGGTATCACCATGTTGAAAAGATCTTAACCAAGTCCCAGAAATATATTGTATCTGCTTTCTGAAAATTAGCTTAGCTACATATAGACACATTTGTGAAAGCAGATTGTACACTTGATGATGAAGTCTTTGGCCTTGGAAATTCTTAAAATAAAAAGTTAAAGTTCCTTTCCATTTCAGTATTGACAATGGCAGTGGTTGGAAAGATGAAGGTGGGCACTGATGATCAAAGGCATAATTTTATATTATATAACATATAATATCTTAATTATATTATATTAATATAATAATGATAAAAGTCTTCAATAAGCACAGACATGCTGTTGTTTTCATAATGAGAGATACGTGCCCAGTGGCCATTAAGTAGGTGTGTTAGTGGAAGAATGAATCTTATTAATATTGATACTCTTATGATAGATTTAAAAAAGAAGATAAATGAAAGCTGTGGCTACATGAAATGGTGGCTCACAAGTTCTCCAAAAATGGCAACTAAAAGCATTGGTAAAGCTGGTTATATTATTTACTCAAACTCAATAAACTTCATTTCATGGGGATTTATCATATAATCTTTCAGTACTTATGCCCCAGTTTTTCCAACAATGCCACAACTGCATTACTTCATACCTGGTCTATGTTGTAGGCCTTTTGCTTTATCTCTGTTTTCAGATTTCTCCCCACTCTAGTCCTTATTCCACTCAGCCATCAAATAAATCATCTTAAAGTACAGATCTGATAATATCATCCTTCTATTCTATAAATCAAATTGTCCCCTATTGCTGGCAGGATTAAATATGAAACCTTCCATTTGTCTTTTTTTAATGCCTTCATAATGTCATCCTTTCTTCCCTTTCCAGTGTCCTTATACCTTTACTTTCTCATACTTTCTAATGCTTCCCTGTACTCTGTGATACAATAACACTGTTCTAATTGCTATTCACATAATAAACTCCTTTTCTGAATCCACACATATTTACTGATGTCTCCCAAGACTGAAGCTCTTCCCATCCTCCTCTTCTCTTCCTAGATCCTTTGGCTTTTTTTCAAGTTTTAGCTGAAGTCCCACATCCTACAACAGTTTGGCTATTTTGCTTTTGTTTTTTTTTCCCAGTTGTCCTTAGCCTGAGTGACTTCTCTTTGAGATTATATCTAATCCATCCTGCATATATCTTGCTTATACTAGTTATTTGGAAAGCTAGTAAATCCCTGAGAGCAGAGGAATTTTTTTGTCTTCTTTGTATCCCCAATAATTCACATGGTGTTTTGCACACATAATTAATACATAATAAATATAGATTTGGAGATTTGCTGGACTACATGGCTTCTTAGCCTTTTTGACATCTCAAATACCTGGCATTATGTTTCCATCCACATAGATCCCCTTTATATGAAGGTAGTTCAATCTTGCTAAGTTTTCAATCTATTTCCCTTTAGAGATGTTTCTTCCTCTCATTTCCACATCTAGGACTAAGATGTTGGGATTCGAGTGTCATGACCCTACTATTTCTAATGCTGTTTGTCATAAACCAGTTTGTCATAAAACCTTTTGCAGATATATTCTTTTTTCCTTCTGCTTCCTGTATTCTTTCCATTTTCCTCCTAAAATAAATTCTTCTTAAAATAAATAACTTCACTTAGTTAAAATACTTCCAAGAAGGTGGAATTCATCACTTCCTTATCTTTTAGCAATTTTCACCTTACTCCTATTTTTATCCTTTGGGCTTAAACACAAAAAGAAACACTTCTCTTCACACATGACAGTCCTTCATGTACTTGAACACAACTAGTAAATCTTCTCTAAGTCTTATCTCCAGGATAAACATGCCCTGTTCCTTGGGTTTATTCTCTTAAGATATGCAGGGTTTCTGGCACATAAAATGTTCTTAATATATAATTTTTCATGGATTGATTGTTGAACCCAAATCCCTTTGCCACATTGGTTGTCCTCCTCTGGATTCTCTCTAACTCATTATTGTCCTTTATCTCTAAAGCAAAAGATTATCTTTCTATCCATCCATCCATCCATCCATCTATCTATCTATCTATCTATCTATCTATCTATCTATCTATCTACCTACCTTTCTTTCTTTCTTTTTCTTTCTTTCTTTCTTTCTTTCTTTCTTTCTTTCTTTCTTTCTTTCTGTCTATCTGTATATCTGAAGTTTAAGAGCTATCATGTAAAGTTGAGGCTAACTACTGATATTTCTTCTCATTGGAAAGAAAGTCTTAATTTTTTTTAATAGAAAATGGAGCCAGTGCTAGGCAGTCTTGTTTTATAGTTAAGTTGAGCCACTTAGTAACTATGTGATTCTGAGAAAGTCATTATAGACATGGATCTTAGCTTTCTAATCTAAAAAATGAGGGGTAGCTTAAATATAGGATATTTACAGTCCAAATAAATAGCCCCATTGTTCCCAATAAGGTGATATTTTTATGTTCTTGATGAGAAAATAAAGGGGAGGCAGCTGGATAGCTCAATGGATGGAGAGCCAGACCAAGAGACAGGAGGTCCTAGGTTCAAATCTTGCCTCAGACATTTCCCAGCTGTGTGACTCTGGGCAAGTCATTTGACCCCCATTGTCCAGCCCTTACCACTCTTCTGCCTTGGAACCAATATACAGTATTGATTCCAAGACGGAAGGTAAGGGTTTAAAAGAATTTAAAAAAATAAAAGAAAGGATATTATTTAGTTTCTAGAGTTTAATATGGAGAAATAAATATATTCCACAATAAATTTTATTGTGTGTAAAAGCACAAAAGCTGACATTTAAGAAAGTTAAAATGGAGATGGTCCTTAAAAAAAAAAGATATTCAACAGGCACTTAATGTGATGATTTTAGGGATGCTCTGTGTGTGTGTGTGTGTGTGTGTGTGTGTGTGTGTGTCTATAATGTATGAATTAATTTCTCAGAAATTTCTCTGATGCCACAGCTAGACATCTGCAGGGGGCCCAAAGTGGTTGCTTTTGATTTAGCTCCTCATAATGAAAGCAGCAGCATTACGCAATGGGTGATAAGGGGTGGACTTCATTCACAGCAAAGGAAATTAAATTTTCCAATTTTGATTGATTCCAACACACACAGTTCTTGTGATAAGTTGATAAAAAAAAAGCTGTACCTGAAAGGGGAGAAATGAAATTAATAAAGGAATGAGGGAAACCTAAGTGTGAAATAAGTATGCTAGCAGAAAGAGTTGGAAAGTGTTAGAGAACCGATTCATTATGTAAGAGCATGATAAAGAAGGTACTGCAGGGGGATTTATGTAAATGAAATGAATTAGTGCATGTTTCTTGGAAACTTGATAAACAGCAGTAGGCACTTAGTCAGTGGAAATAATTTGTTCCACAGCCCCTGTGTGTGCCCAAATCATTGTGGCAATTATAGTTGTTGATTACTGCCAAATGATTTTTTAATTCTGTACAGAGGAACTCAGACAAAGACATCTATAATCTGATGAGGTTGAAATACTGTTGTATATGGAGTCATAGAACTTGTGTTTGTAACTTTAGTAACTCCAAGGCTATGGACAGCCTCCCAGAGACTCAGTTTCCCTCATTTTTAAATGAGAGCAGAAAGGTTTACATAGACCAGATTCAGGCAGCAAATTCCTGTGATCAATCCACCACACTTAAGTAGCTAGCTTGTAGGATTGGTGGAAGGTTACAAAAAGCCTTTCCTTATTTCCCTAATTTATTGTGTCCTTCCAGCTCAAAATTTACTTCATATTTATTTTGAATAGATTTTTATTCACTGTTGTTTTTATTTTTTATTATATTTTTTTCTTTTTTATATGAAATGATAATACAATTTTTCAATATTCATCTTTGATAGTTTGCAATTCATATTCTCTTTTTCTCTTTCTCTTTCCCATCCAATCTCCAAGAAGGCAGATAATATGATATAAGTTGTACACATATTATCATATAATACATAATTACATGTTCAGCATGTGAAAATTTTGTATAGGTTCTGGATACACACACATACACACATTTATACACACACATACATGCACACACATATATGACTATGTGTGTGTGTGTGTTGCCTCCTCCATAGAATATAAACTTAATGAGAAGGATTGTTTCATTGTTGTCTTTGTATACATAGAGCCTGGCATTTGGTAGATGTTTAATAAATATTAATTCCTGAATTGGTTGCACCCCCCCCAGAGATTCCCTTCAACCTCCCCTCTTCCCTTCTCTTTATTTGCCTTGCCTTGTATTCCCTTTACTTCTCTTGTCTTCCTTCCCTTGTCTTGCCTTATCTTCCACATAATGCCATCCTCCAACTCTTTATCTAAAGACCTCATCATGTCCTGAGAGCATATTGAGAATTCACAGTAAAAATTTCAGTCCTCCACTTTATATATATAACAAGACTCTTGATGGGTATATCTTTTTTTCTTCTCTTTTGTTTGAGCTTCTGATGAAGCAGTGGCTTTTCTCTTTACCAAAGCAAGAACTTTTTCATTGATATCCATTGTTATCATCTGTCAACAATTTCTCTAACATTTTCTTCCTATAGTTCATTCCTATTTCTCTACAAACTTCATTTTCTCCTTATCACTTGGTTCTTCCTTTCCTGTCTATACAAGATGACCATGTCTTCTCTTTGGGAGGGAGAGTATTAAAATTTAAAGCACCCCTAAAACTATTATCCCATTTTCTGATGTTTCCTTCCCTTTCACAGCTAAACTCTAAAATTAATTAATTAATTGATTGGTTAATTAAGTGTCTATATGCCCATTTCCCTCTCTCCTTTCAATCTCTTGCTAAAGAACTATGGAAAATCTTGCTTTCTTATGAGAATCTTACAGTTAGCCAAATTTTCCTAGACCTCATAACAGTATAAATAGAGTCAAATAAAAATCATCAGTAAGAAACTCTGATATGATCTATATAAGCTTTTCTCATTCACAAAACATCAATTTTTCTGAGTTCTTCAAAGGGTTACCCCATAGAAGTAAAAGAGCCATTGGGAAGTCAGGCAGAGGTTAGGCAGTGCAAAGTAAAGAGTGAAAGCAAGAATTGTTGGAGGATTAAAAGTTGAACATTTATGAAGCAGAAATTTTTAAAAATTGTTGGTGGAAGGAATCTTCCACTCCATATGATATCATGTGGTCAGCAAAATCTAAGTAGCTTCAATAACAATGATCCCCCCTCAAATTTAATCTCTTTATATATGTGTTTTATATATATCCCCCCCTACTCCAATGAGAAAAGAATTAAGTGGAATAAGAAAAGTTTCCAAAATCCTAGTTAATCAAGCAAAACAAATTTCCACCTTAGGCTTGTCTGAAAATATGAGTCTTTTCTTTTCCTGTATTTTATGTTCATTACTTCTCTGTCAGGAGAGGAGAGGCATATTTCATTATTAGTCTTTTGAACTCCTGTTTATTCATCACACTAATCAGAATGATATCATCTTTGAAAGTTTCTCCCCACTTTTGTATTGTTGTTGTTCAGTTGTTTCAGTAACATCTGACTCTTCGAGATTCCATTTGTTTTTTCTCAAAGATATTGGAGTGGTTTGTCATTTCCTTCTCCAGCTCATTTTACAGATGAGGGAACTGAGGCCAATAGATTTAACTGATTTTCTCAGTGTCACACAGATAATGTGTCTGGAGTCAGATTTGAATTCAGAAAGATGAATTTTCCTAATACCCAGCCTGTTGCTTTATCTACTACACAACTTAGCTGCCTGTATTATTCCTATTTATTGTATAAGTTGTTTCCCTATGTCTACTCATGTTTTTTGGCCTTTGTTTGTAGAGTTCCCTCTAAACTCTTTCATTTCATAATTTGTTAAACAACAATAATATTCTATTATATTCACATACCAAAATTTGTTTAGGATAGCCTCTTAGTTTACAAAATTTGGCTTCCACAAAAATAGCTCCTATAAGCATTTTATACAAATTAATCCCTTTCTTTTTCTTGGATTTCTCTGAGGATATAACCTTAGTAGTGAAATTTTTGGTTCAAACAATACTCCCACTTTAGTGATATTTTGGTTCTAAATCCAATTTGCTTTCCATAATGACTGGATCTATCAACAACAAAAACAACGGGTACTACTAATGTACCTGTTTTCCCAAAACAATTATTCATGACCTAGTTTTATTAAAGAAAACATATTTCCATTGTCAAATGCCAAATTTTCTTCATTTCCTTTTACTTTTATACTGTTGTTAATGTTACTGTTGTTTTTCTCAGTTTAGACTAGGAAAGCAAGGACTTTCTCAAATTTTGTTTTTGTTTTCATGGCCTTAGAATTAGAAATTATTTCAGAAGCAAATTCAATTGATATTTTCAAGTTGATTCACTTCCCTCCATTATATCTGCAGCAAGAGATGGTATGGTTTTTGATTGAATACCTCCAGAACAGAATCTATTTCATTTAGAGACCACCCATTCCGCTAATTAGAAATGACTCTAATTACTAGGCTTTTTCCTCCTTTCATCAGGTTTAGATTTCTTTATTTATAATTTCCTTTCTTTGCTCCTAGTACTATCCTCTAGGATTTTAAGGATTATGGACATTTTGCTTGTTCTTTTGTCTACAAAATTCTTTAAAATCAAAATAAGAAACCAAATTTATGCTTTTCCCAAAAAAATTTGAGTTGATCCTCAAGGGTCCGATACATTGAAATGAGAATTTTAAAAAATGAGATGTTCTTTCTAAAAATCCTTCAGGATCTGGCATTTTCAGTTTTTTCCAATGTCATCCTTGCCTTTTCTAGACTTCAACACCTTATCAGGAAAAAAAGAACAAAACTTGGAATGAGACTACTTGGTTTTGTCATGTGTTTCTTGAGTGACTTTGGGCAAGTCACTCTCTTTATTTTGTACCTCAGTTTTCTCATTTGTAAAATAGAGATTTGGACTATTTTACTTCTAAAGTTACTTCCAATCCTAAATTTAACATAACATGACTTCCATGCAGAGCAATCAGTCAGTAAGTCTCTATTCAGCATTCTGGCAGACAATTCTAAGTACTAGCAATGTAAATACAATAGCATCACTGGACTTCCCATAAAGTAGCTCATGTTCTAATGGGGAATATAACATTTTATAATATAACAATTTATGTTAATTGAAGATACATAGAGAAGAAATGCAGTTACTGAAAAGTGAACAAGAATCTTGGGGAATCTCTTAAAGGAGAGACAACTAAGGTAGAGCTTTGAATGGAGCCAGTGTTAAAAGAATTGTAGGTAGATGGTTGATGGAGAGCACTCCAGGTATGGGGCATAATCTGTGTAAAGGAACAAAAAAAAGGGATTTAATATTGTTGTATAGAGCAAAAAAAGTAGCTCATCCTCATCAGAGCATAGAGTATATGAGAAGTAATGTGCCATCAGCCTGGAAATTTAGACAAGAGAAAGAACAGGAAGGATGTTAAATGCCTAACAAGGGACCATTACTTTATCTTAATGGCAATCGAGGAGGGACTGAGGATTTTGTGCAAAGGCACAACACTATGAGAACTTCACTTTAGAATTATCTGTTTGGCAGGTTTTATAGAGGATTTATTGGGTGCAAGAAAACCAAATAGCAGGCTAGTGTGGCAGTACTGGTGAAAAAGGATGAAGGATTGTATTAGAGTGACTGCCATGTGAATTAAAGACAAGAGGATGGATATAAAAGATGTTATAGAGATGAAATGAACAAGATTGCCTCCTTGACTTTTTACACAGGAGTACATCACACACAGGCAGAGACAGACATCCCTATTCTGAGAAATGCATTTCCAAATAGAGACAAGGTCCCTAATAAAGGAACAGTTGGGGATCAGAGTTCATTAGGCCTTTTCCTGAAGAGGTGCTCATCATGATGGACAGAATACCTTCCAGGGAACCGCTTTCATGTACCTGGTCAGCAGGAGACTGTTCTCCCCATCCCTGGCCACCTCCTGCTGGTCTGTTTCAGTAATGAATGCCCTGTTGGGGACTCAGAGTTAGGGAACTAAGCCCACTTGCTCCAGGAGTGGTTTGTTTACCTGCTGTTTGTTTGATGATTTGGTAGGAAGAAAGAGAAGCAGCACTTAGCTCTACTCTTCTGACAAGAACCCAAGTGAGGCAAAAAGGCACTTGTGAATATCTGGAGAATTGTTTTTCTTAGGCAGTATCCAAACAGCTAAGCATGGATAAAGACTAAAAGACCTGGTGAACTCTTATTTAGGGAGAGGAATTTACACCACATGTTAGGGGCCCATCAAAGCCAGATAATCACAAAATCCAAGAATTAGGACCACTAGCCTTAAAATGAATTCATTTTAAGTGTTGATGCAAAAGTGGCAATTGGTTCTTAAATTCTGCAAGTTAAGCAACTAGGTTGCATAATAGATAAAGCATTCTTCTGGTGTCAGGAATATTGGAGTTCAAATATGCCTTCAGATTCTTAGTAGTTGTGTTACCCTGGGTAAGTCACTTAATCTTTTTTTGCCTCAGTTTCCTTAATGGTAAAACAAGCCTAATAATAGCACCTACCTCATATGATTGCTGTGAGGAGGAAATGAGATATTTATCAATTGCTTTTCATAATGCCTAGGCTTCCATTACCTAATTACCTCAATTCCCTACCTCATTCTGTATTTATAGACAACTACAAAATGTATAATGCTATTTTTGAATTCACGGTCAAAATTCCCCTCTGACATCACTTGGTCACTTACCCATTCATTGCTTATTGGGTATAGATACAAGAAGATTTATTTAGAGCATGAAGATTTTTATTATCTGTTCATTGGGAGAAGGAAGAACCTAAATGTGGAATAGGCTGCCTTAGAAGATAGTAGCTTTCCCCCTTACTAGATGTCTTAAGGCAAAGAATGAATTATTTCTCATTTGGTGGATGCAGTCATTTGAGGGATATGAGTTGAATTATACGGTATAAAAGGTCACTTTTAGTTTTGAAAGTTTATAATTATCTGAAGAAATATGGGGATAGGAGCAGAGAAATAGGCAAGAACATACACACACACACACATATAATCTCTATCTTTGTATCAAGATTTCCCTCTTTAATTCTCCTTATTGGACACTCTGACTTGATAAGTCTGTGCTGATGAACTTATGGCACATTTGCCAGAGGGGACTTTTCCCCCCTCTCTCTCTCCATGCACACTTGAGAACATCTCTCACTTCACCCACCCCTCTTCCCAGCTGCCCAATGGAAGCACTTCTTCCTTCTCCTGTCTGAGGTGAGGCAGGTGGCCCACATGTGGTGTGAGGGTTGCAGTTTGGGCACTCAGTCTCTAAAAGATTCACCATCATTGTGATAAGTGCATATGTGTATGCATACATATATGTAAATATTCATGTATATGTATGTGCAGAGATATATCTATATGCTTATCTACCCATATATCTGACTGTGCACATGTATACATAGTTGTATAGCATATATATATATATATATATATATATATATACATGTATACATATTGTTATAAAGAAGTAAGCAATCTTGGTAGTGAGGAGAGATAAAGTGATAAGGTGATAGGAGGAAGAATGAAGGGGATGAATGGGTTGTATATAGGAAGGTAAGGGAATGGATGGGAGTATAGGAGGGGCTGCTCAAACAGGTTAATCACATAAGATTGAGACAGAGGGATTTGGTAGGAAATAATCTGGATCTTCAGGCAGGGAAAGTATCTCTATGATACAAGAGGAATTGGGCCAGTCAGAACTGATTAGATCTGCCTGGAGGGTTTTCTCTTGTTAATTTCTAAGGTCCCTTTGAGGGAGGAGACAAAGGCTCCTCTCTGCCAGTGAAATTGATGTCTGCAGGAAGTCTCAGGTAGGTACTTCCTGCCCAAGATGGATGCCTAGGTTTCCCTCAAGAAATAAAAGGAAAGTAGTTTCTTCCCCTTCACCCTTTGTCTTAATATTCAATACAATACAATGATTCACCAGAGGCTTTTGTGTAGGTAACAAAGGGGATTTATTAATGTTAGAGGTAAGCTAAGGGAAAGAGGATTTCAGGGTTTGTAGCTGCTGCTAGGGAGAAAGCTGGTGGTGGGGGAAGGGTCACAGGAGGTATGGTCAGACTGAGAGAGACCGGCTCTCCCAGTCAGGAAGGCTTCACTGCCCTGAAGTAAAGTATTTATCAGATCAGTAAATAAGGGGTGGCTTGATTTAGGATGTCCTACTTGCCTATAGAAACTAAACCCACTATGTTCAAACACCAAAACCATCCTTCCTCCCAGGGCCCAATGGGGAAATTCAGGGAAACAGGAGGGATGTAAATGGGAGAGATCAGGGAGAGATCCAGAGAAATCAGGCTAGGTCCAAATGTCCCAAAAACAATAAGCACCGGCCAAGGCAGAAGCCAAAAAGCAAAAGCCCTTCAGTTGGAGCTTCAGAACTATTTATAGTATAAGGCTCCACCTGTCTTTCTGTGAACATTCTCAAACTTCTATCTGCCAGGGCTGTGCAGTTGAATTTGCCAAAGCAAAAAGCTTTTTTTTTTATTTTTTTTATTTTTTTTATTTTAACCCTTGTACTTCGGTGTATTGTCTCATAGGTGGAAGATTGGTAAGGGTGGGCAATGGGGGTCAAGTGACTTGCCCAGGGTCACCCAGCTGGGAAGTGGCTGAGGCCGGGTTTGAACCTAGGACCTCCTGTCTCTAGGCCTGACTCTCACTCCACTGAGCTACCCAGCTGCCCGCAAAAAGCTTTTGCTGCAAACACTGCATCACAATATACACCTATATAAGTGACATTTTGTTCTCAAATTTGTGTCTTCCAATCCTCTGCAAAAAACATATTTTTCACCTTCTGGGCCCTCATCATCATCACCATCATCAAAAGATAGAAATATAACTGAAGAAGTTAAAGACATGGGATAAGAACAAAGACAAGCAATTCCATTTTTCAGGTATTGTTGTACTTGTTCCAAAGATGTTTTCATTGAGCCTTTGGAAGATGCATTTATACACCAATATTTTTATACATGTAGAAACCAATCCTTTAATCTTCCTGTGCAATAAGGTCATGGTATATTAAATTCAATCAATAGGAAAGTAACTTATTCTAACACTATTACTACTTGAACTATATTATTTACAAAGTAACAATCATAGTAATTACTACATATAGTAAGTGCTTAATAAATACTTGTTGACGTGATTTGACTTGATATTTATAGAGCAATTTAAAGATGGTGAAATGATTTATGTATGTTGTCTTTGCTAAAACAACTTTGAGTTTCAGAATATGTTTATATGTTTATAAACACATACATATACATATATGTATATCTATTTGTCTATCTGTCTGTCTGTGTCTGTCTGTCTGTCTACCTATCTATCTATCACAGGACCAGTTCAAAAATGTGATGGTTCAAATACATACAAATCTTGTATACATGCACATGTATACATCCCTATATGTGTGCATGTGTGGGTGTCACAGGCCCAGTTACAATACACACACTACATACCACATTTATAAACATGTTTGTTGTTGTTGCAGCTGGGTGTTGCAGTGAACAGAGCAGTGGACCTGGAGGCAGGGAGACTTAAATTCAAATCCAGAATCAGACACTAGCATTGTGACCATGGATAAGTCACTTAACCCTGTTTGCTGCCTCTGTTTCCTCATTTATAAAATACGTTGAAAGAAAAAAGAAACCACTCTAGTATCTTTGCCAAGAAAGCTCCTATTGGGGTCACAAAAAGTTGGACATGAGTAAAATGCCTAAAGGGCAACAAAAATCCATCTACAACTTGACAGGTTCTCTTAAATCCTCAGTATATAGAAGCAGTAGTACTCTGCAAGAAAAATCCATATTCCTGGGGATGCAAAAAGCAAACAGAACACTGCAAAGTAAAAACTACATCCATTAATATGTACATGCTCCTACCATATAGAAGAGAAATTCAGTTATATCAATGATGCAGGGAAATAATTCTGAGAAAATGCTGCTTTAATGTTAGCTCAGTCTCAGCAACTGAACTAAAGTTACCCTTTGAAAGACTTACCAGAAGGGTTTGAACAAGGCTAGTTTGATGTGCCAATTTTTTTAAAAAGACCCAATAAGGCCTTTTGGCTTTTCCTGCAAGTACTGTCATGGATCTATGGCGATATGCATGTATGTGTGTATATTCTTTCCAACATTGTATATTCTTTCCATCACAAGCCATTCATATCTATCCATACCATCTGACTCTTAGAAATCTACCCCAAATTGCTCAGTAAAAATGTTATATGGCCTATCTCCCATCTTCTTGTAATAGTACTAGCACCAATGTGCTACTATCTATTTAATTAACTGGCTGGCTTTCCTATACATGGTCACCTGGTTATTACTGTTCATGGCAGGATAGAAGCATCCAAGCTTGGTTTTGACATCCTTAAAAATCTAAGTTCAAATCTTACCTCAGATGACAACTCTGTGATGCTGGAGAGTCACTAACCTTTCCCAGCTTCAGTTTTTTTTTTCATCTACACCAAGAGGAAATTAAATTCATTGACTTCTAGCATCCATTCCAACTCTAAATCTGTTACCCTTTGAATGCATCTCTGTCCAATGACTAAAGGTATCCAATTGAAATATTCAACTTCAGTCAGCATGTGAGTGTGCATTGAGAATTTAGGTATAGATTTTCTTTCCTTACCTGGCTTAAAATTATAGCTAGCCACTGGTTGCTGGTAGTCTGAAAATTGTTCTTCTCAGGAGTCTACATTAGCAGCTACCTATTTTATTTCTAACAAGAGACCTCACTCTGGTACTTAAAGCAGAGATCGGTTAGAGTGAAAAGATTCTTTAGAAGCCAGTTGAATTTCCTCATTTTACACATGATGCGATAGATAAAGTTTATATCCTTTGTAAAACATGCATGCTTTGAAAGTGAGAAGTTTTCTTTTTCCCTTTATTTTTCCTTTTCCTTTTTTAGCTACAGTTCTTATTCTAATCTATGTCTTTGTTATTGCTATAATTTTATTTTGTTTAGTAATTTGTGTCTATGAGAACAAAAATGCATGTGGAACTCCTGTTGTGGAAATTCTATCTAGGAAAATTTGTAACTTCATCATTTCTTT
Organism: Gracilinanus agilis; assembly: GCF_016433145.1. Taxonomy (NCBI): domain Eukaryota; kingdom Metazoa; phylum Chordata; class Mammalia; order Didelphimorphia; family Didelphidae; genus Gracilinanus; species Gracilinanus agilis. The sequence goes on along the minus strand of NC_058134.1, from coordinate 256,680,390 downwards.
TTATCTTATCTTTTCTACAATTAATAGTCTTTTTTGACATCATTTATTTTTGATATATAACAATATATCTAACAATGATAATAGAATATGAATTATTTATTATAAATATGTTTATCCAAAGGAAACAAATTGTCACATAAGCTATGTCCAAAAATCTGTATCTCATTCCCTACCTCACCCCTCCCCTTTCCCTGAGAAGACAGGTCATATGAGATGACACATGTTAAATAATACATGTTTCCCTGTTCATCATGTTGAGAAACAAGATATATATTGTTTACATGAGAGAAAAACTCATGGAGGAAATAAAATGAAGAATGATATGTTTCAATCTGCATTTGGACTCCATCTGTTCCTTTTATGGCAGTGGATAGCCTTTCTCATCACAGAAAATTGCCTAGAGCACTGAGAAACTAAGTGACTTTTTGCTTAGAGTCACGTAGCCAGTTGGAATCAGAGGCAGAATTTAAATCCAAGTCTTCCTAGCTTCAAGGTCAGCTATCTACCCACTACACTGGGCTGTCTCTTATCTAGTAGGTACTTAACAATACCTGTCACATTCTGAGGGATTTTTGAGAAAGAATGCTATCCACATCTGGAGAAAGAACTGTGGGAGTAGAAACACAGAAGAAAAACATATGATTGATCAGATGGTTTGATGAGAATATGGTGGGAGATGCTGGCTTTAAATGATCACTCTATTGTAAATATTAATAATATGCAAATAGGTTCTGAACAATGATACATGTAAAACCAGTGGAATTGCAGTGGAATTAGCTCCAGGAAGGAGGAGGAGGTAGGGAAAGAATATGAATCATGAAACCATGAGAAAATATTCTAAATTAATTAATTAAAAAAGAGTGCTTGTCACATTGAACTGAATTGAATAAAAAGGCATAAGATGACTCAACTTGAATTCACAAAGTCTTATAAATGGGACACAAAATCTTCCAATGCTTTATGATATCCTTACAATTAATATATTTTTTGATTCATGTTCAGTGTTTGGATTTTACTTTTCCAAAAGAAACTTGATGGTTCTTTTTTATTTTTTTTTCATTTCCTAATCCAGTAGTATGACAGTTCGTAGGGAATATGATTTCTTTGTGTACCTGGACTTGATTTTTATTCTTATTCAGTGACACATTTTATTAGGCTTATATCAGACAGCTAGGAAACTGAGCTGACTCAGAGAAGTTGGTGAGGTCCACATCCAGACTTTTAACTTGGTGACAGACTAGGAAATCAAACAGGAAGCACAAACTGTGCTATTAATCAAAATGGGCTCAAAGGATATTTGTCTGGCAGCACCATGGAGAGCAGCAATGAAATTAAATAAGTGCCTGTGGGTAGTTACAGAGAAAAAAAAATGTTTCTTTACTTGTAAGATGACAGATAAACTGTGAAGCACATTAGTGCTAAAGAGCCCCCTTTTGAGGATGGCTGTCAGGGAGGTGATTTACATACCTCCCTTGGTTGTCAGACTCCACTGTGCATCCTAATAGCTCAACTCTAAGTGCTGCCAGTGACTGTCACTCAGAGATCTTGAAATAAGCCAAGAATGCAGGTCTCTTCCATCTAGAAACTAAATGGGTGGATAGAAGTGGTAGTGTTGTCTGACTTAAAAACCTCTGTGAAGATTGGGGTTGTCAAAGAATGAGGCATCTCAACTGAATGATACTTAGATGTAGTTTTAATTTTTTTCAAAGCTCATCTCAAGCACCTCCTTTTATATGGAGCCTTTCTCTTACTCCTCCTTCTATCCCAGGACAGGTGACCTTACCTCAAAATAAACTTGTAATTATTTCATAAAGTTTTTTATATAATTAAATAGGTATAGGTCATTCCTCCCTTCTAGATAGAATGGCAAGATCCTAAACGTAAGGGTTATTTCATTTATATCTTTGTATTTCTAGTTCCTAACTAGCAAAATGCCTGGATAAATTTTTTTATTCTTGTTCAGTCATTTTCAGTCATGCCCAGCTCTCCATGACCCTACTTGAAGTTTTCTTGGTAAAAATACTGGAGTGTTTTGACATTTCCTTCTGCACCTCTTTTTACAGGTAGAAAAAATGAGGCAAATAGGATTAAGTGAATTATATCTGAAGCCAGATTTGAATTCTGAAAAAGTCTTCCCAATAATTCCAAGCCTAGTGCTCTCTCAGAGGCAAATCAGGGGCAGAAGGAGATGAATTTAAGCAACATAATACATCTGATTTGTGGCATGTGCATATTTCCTTCTCTTTGTCAAACTCTTTGAAAAAGCAATCTACCATCCTCAGCTCCTAGTGTTTCTCTCATCTCTGGGTTTTTAGTTACACTGCTTTATCTCTTCTCCTTTCATTATACTGTATCTCCTTCAAACTTGACTGACTTTTCCTTCTCATTATGCTTTGCTGATTTATCATACTGTCATGTCCATTAAATGTGGGTGTAACCTAATACTCAATCCTAGACATCTTTTCTTCCCCCACCCTTCTTAACTCTCTCTTTTGGCAACATCATCAGTTAAAATTTCCATACACATACCCCAAGAGGTATAGATTCAATTCTAGCTTCCCTCTTTTTCAGCCTGCTAGCTGTTGATTTCCAATTGCTTGTCCTGGAGAAATTCCAAATCAAACATGACCAAAAACAGAACTCATATTTTCTTCAAAACTTACCTTAATTTTGAACCTCTCAATTACTGCAGGGTATACCACCATTCCTCCTATCCTCTGGGTTCTCAACTCATGTCATACTCAACTTCTTACTATCCGTTATCCCACATATCCAGTTACCTACCAAATATTGGCATGTTTATCTATTCAATATTTTTCACAAAGAATACCCACCTCTCTATTCACATATCTTTTCCTAGCCCTCGTCCTCTCTTGATCAGAATATTGCAATAGTCTATTTGATCTCCATGTCTTAAGCCTTTGATAACTCCAATTCATCTTCCATATATCTGCCAAAATGATTTTTCTTAATGTATAGATTTAATCATGTCACACTCACCCAATAAATTCTAGTGGCTCCCTATTGTCTTTATGATAAAATATATTGCTTTTGTTTGACATTTAAATCTCTTCACAACCTGACTTTATTATTTTTCCAGTTTTCTTGTATCCCTCCTAGAATCTGCACTCTAACCTTATTAGTTTGTTTTTAGAGAAACAACATTCCATTTCCAATCTCTATGCCCTTTTGTTAGCTGTTTTATATGCTTCAGATATATACTTTCATCAGATCTCACTCTAGGGATCTTTGGTTTCCTTTAAGACTCAATGGAAGCATCGCCTTCTACATGCATTATTTCCAGATGCCGACCCCCCCCCTATATTCTAGTTCACTACATTCCAAAACAATATTGCACTCATTTATATACATATATATGTACATATATATAAAGTATACTTAAACATTTCCATATTGTTTTTCCTTTAGAATTTAAGCTTCTGAAAAGTAGGAATTGCATTTTTATCTCAAATCCTCAGAGCTTAGCACTATATCTAGCACAGATTAAGTGTTTAATTAATTTTTTTGATTGAATTTTTCTGAAATAATTTATTTTTATGTGCGCATATATGTAAAGTGTGCTTATACATGAAAAGAAACTGAATATTAGAATATTTAATTTTGAAACAATCTATTGGGTCTAGAGGTTTTTTCATTTAAGCCTATTTTTTAACCCTTACCTTCTTTTTTGGTTTCAGTTCTAAGAGAGAAATTTGATAAAGGCTAGGAAATTGGAGTTAAGTGATTTGCCCATGATCACACTGTTAGGAAGTATCTGATTCCCTGGGCTCCAGATCAGGCATTCTTTCCCTCTCTATTATCTCATTGCCCCTCAAATTTCTTGATTCAGAAGTAAATGAGGTGGATTATTCCTGGATATATGGCCAACCCATGATGACACTATGTGACCATTGTTTTCCTAAATTCTCATACACCATATATGTAATAGATTATTCTAAAACAGGTGGTCCTGTTATCACATTGAAAAGTCAATAATTATCAAATGCTATACTTTTCTTGAACAGATACTTCCAATAGATGCCTAGATTCATGAAGTAAATTTCTCTATCACAATTATATCTTGTCTCCTTGAAAAATGCCATGTTTTCACTTGTATGCATTTCATGCAAAAGGCAGTTTGGGATAGTGGAGAGAGAGAGTCAAGTATGATGTCAGAAAGACCTGAGTTCAAACACCACTACTTCCAATACATTTTGACTTTGGCCATGGCATGACTTTTCAGTGTCTCAATAATTTAAGTTGTGTAGAAGCTGCTGATAGGAAACTATAGATAGTGTTCTTCACTATGAACTCTGGTCTTGTAAAGAAATAATGACAACAACATTTTATGGAATTCTTTAATTAATTTATTTATTTTGAAAACCTTTACCTTCCATCTTGGAATCAATACTGTGTATTGGTTCCAAGGCAGAAGAGTAGAAAGGGCTAGGCAATGGGGGTTAAGTGACTTGCCAACGGTCACACAGCTGGGAAGTGTCTGAGGCCAGATTTGAACCCAGGACCTCCCATCTTTAGGTCTGGCTCTCAATCCACTGAGCTACCCAGCCTTCCCCCTGGAATACTTTATATAGGAAAACTCTGATATCCAAAAAGAATTAGGTTCAATTAGAAACTCAGATCTATAGAACCTCTCAGTGTCTCTGCCTGCTGTCGAGACTATACATTCCAGAAGAGCTGCAAATCTGTAAAGGAAGAGGAAATTTTAACACTAGGTCAAATACCTACATCAAATCAGGTGTGAATTTCCTCCCCAAAACACACCAAAAAATCAATGTCTTTACATCCTCACCCAAATGCTCTCCACTGTTTTCCCTATATGGTTAATATATGCCTACTAGTATATCATGCTCTTAAAATGCAATGCTACCCTACTTCAGTGTCTGTTCTGTTTATCTTTTATTCATTGTACTAGAATGGAGCTTTTATTAAGCCTACAAAAACCAAAGAGGCAATGAAACTAAACTAATGGTATAAATAAATTAAGATAAACCTTGGTAGTTCGGAGGTCTCTAATTGATTTAGTATCATAATTGATGAATGTCTACTGATGTTTAGAAATAGTTTTATTTTGTTTATAAGCAAAGACTATTAAGTGTCTTGATTAGACTATTTTGCATTGAGCTATATTTCTTTTCAGTAACATGACTGTTAAGTTTTTCTTACCAAGAACTAGCAGCAAACAGGCCCTCCATTACCTAGGGAAAAGACATAAAAATTCTAGGAAGAGATGAAAAAAAGCTTCAGTTGAACTTGTATCAAATTTCAAACACTCAGAAAAGTTCCTCAATGGAAGGTTCTTAGAAAAAGTGACTGAAAACCAAAGATCAACAGATAAGGTGGAGAAAGGAAAAAGGTGGGCAGGACATTAGGGTGTACTATATCTCTTTTCAAAACTTAGGGAAAAGAACTAAAATTACCCATAGATGGAATTGAGAACTGGTCCTTCTCATTTTCAACCAACATATTCACCTTCGCATTTTCAATTCACACTCTATGCAACGCATATTGAAGTAACATTCACATGCCATTGTCATCTCTTCTAAAATGCACCTAAATTGCAAGAAAGCTCCTTAACTAACATAATCAAATAAATGTCTGATCTCATACATGTGGCAATTCCTTTCAATGATCCAAACAAGAGCCCATTAAAGCATTGTAATACTTGTATAATTCTTGCTCATATTCTACTATACATTTGCCACAGAGAATGTTGGAAGATTTACTCTCTTGACACCATGCATATATAACCCCTCAAAATCCCAATAACATATAGGCTTCCCCATTTATTTTCCCTTGCTTTCCCCACATGGGGAAGAAAATTAATACCAGAATTGTCACCACATAGGCTTGGCTAATTCTTCCTCTAAAATGCAGGGACAATATTTACAAGACAACTAGTCTAGGAGGCAAAGTTTAAGTTACTGGAATGCCTTCCAAATTACCTGATGAGTAAAAAAATTCCATAGCACAAGGAGTGGGAGCCCCTCAACCTTGACAGATATAACACTTTGGTGTGATCAATATACTCCTGAAAAGATCTATTTCTATATGTAGTTAAAGGACTATATCATCCTGATCCAGTTCAGTATCCTTTCTGAAATTTTTCCATACTACTAGTAAGAAAACTTTCTTTTGTTTGAAGTTGTGTTTTATATTTAATTCATTTAGCTCCAATTTCCATCTGATTCACATATATCTTCTGTTATTCAACAGGTATAAACAAAAATTATTTCATGGCTATTCTCATGATTGAAATGAAAGAATCAAGTAGGAACACGATGAGCTTCAAATCACTTTTTTTTTCTGTGTTCTACTGAGGATAGACTTAGGATGCTTTTATTGACCCTACAGGAGATAACTCTGCATCCTAATTCATTTATTTAACTACTGAAAGGAATTTTTTTCAGATATCTATGCAATAACCTACAGAATATTACACATGAAAATGGCAAAATAGCAAGATTTTTTTTTAGCTAAAATCCTTTGAACAAAATGAGAACAATTTTTGTAACAAGGATAATTACTGCTATTTACATAATACTTCCAGGTTTATAAAATGCTATATATGCTAAGTGTTATCAGCAAAATAGTTTCTATCCTATGGAAAGGGAAGTCTTAAGTGACTAACTCAGAGTCTTGCTAAAGAATATTTATGAGAATATATTTGTCAAAGTCACATAGAAGAAGAGGGAAGTACATGGTGATCTGCATCCTTGGAGGGAGTACCTCTTTGAATGAGAGTACATATACAATGAGTTTTAGAAATTCTGGCAAAAATAGTGCCTTCTTTCACATATTGTCCTTATTTGTTTCTATACACATCTTCAAAAATTGCAGTTGGATACAACCAGATTTCAGTAAGTCTGCAATACATAAGGATAAAAATAACTTTCACTCCAGTTGGTCCAAATTTAATTTAAGAAATCAGTTTTAAATAAAATGTATTTTAATGATGCTAAAATTTAGCTAATTATATTTATTTACTGTTGGGAAATATCTTATCAATTGAAATTTAATGTAATTCTTTCAATCTACTGTAGCATATAATATATCAAGCAGTTTTAATAACCATTAGTTACATATTACTTTAAAGTTTGCAAGACGTTTTACATCTATTATCTCTTTTGATTCCTACAAAAAACTTTTTAGTTGCAAGTATTATTTTCCCCACTTACCAGATAAGGAAATGGGGGTTTACAAACATTAAATATCTTTTTCATTGTCACAGTAAATATTTGTTCAATTTTCTTCAACAGAAATTCTCTACACAATGGCATACCAATAATGTACTAAAATTAACCCCATTTGAATACACTGATCTTATTCTCTGTTCTTTCATCATAAAGTATACATCTGAATTCTCAGAAGCATAGATCTAAAAATGATCTCATGGTCCATTTTATTTCAAGCCTTTCGTTTTTTATAGACGAGGAACCTGATGATCATGTTGCTTCAGTGACTTGTTCTAAGTCACACAAACAGTAAGCATTAGAGAAGACAGTCCTCTTACTCCAAATTGGATTCTTTCTCCACCATGCCTAAGGGATAGATAATACAAATAGCCCAGCCCAATAATTATAAAGAGAAAAATAACTCATCTTTTAGTTGAATTTCATATTTAAAAAGTGTTTGCAATTATGCACATTTATGTTATGTAAATTAGCTAAGTAGAGGCAAAGAAAGTTGATGACAGAAAAAGAAGGAAATAAATATCCCAGAAAGGAAATATAAGCAGACTATTTCTTCTATTACTACAAGAAACAGTGAGGTTTCTTGTAATAATGTGCCTAACTTCCATCTCAAACTCATGTAGGTCACATACTACAGAGATATCTTGATACACTCTATTAATTTGAGCAAGTAGTCAAGTGGAGAGTATTAGACAGTGTGACATTTTTCTTTAAGATGTATTTTGTTCCTTTGAGTTATTTCTTATATTCTTCCCACAAGGCCTGGGCATGGAGGTTAGCATTGACAGAAAGGCTAACTAGACAAAGATGGTAAGAAACTATCTCATAGAAAACTCATTGGAGTGACTGGCATTTCCATTAGAAGCTCCCAAACTGAGGAAAATAATAATTTTAAACCTTTCTATGTGGCTTCTCAGCAGAAGTGCAAAATTTCAATATCATTGTTGGTGAATCCATTTAGATGTAAATGATAAATTATGAAAAAGCATAAACAGATCACAGCAGCAGACAGAAAGCAAATATGCCTGTGGGCTGGACTGTGGGAGATAGTTTTGCTCAGATCATTGTATTCTGCATAAAGGTATGCCATTTTCTTTCCTTTGGAATGGCGGTTCACAGGTGACAGATGGCCCCAGTTCAATAGCTGAATGGAGCCTAGAATCTGGCATTCCAACCCACAGGTAGAAGAGAGAGGACATTAGACTTTAAGGGAAAAGTATAGCTCATGGAAGAGCTGGCATGAAGATTACATTATGTTAAGGGACTGAGCCTCCCTCTCTCCCTGCTGAATATCCAGAAATCTAATACATTATAAGCTGACTTAGAGCTTGTCAGCTCTTTAGCCAAAATGATAATCTCCTCTGGGTTTTTCCCATAGTATTTGACATTTAGAATAGTTTCGGCGTTCAAATATTCACCAATTCTTGGAATGAATCAGAGGGGATGACGCTCCACCCCTTTCCTTGTGACACTTTTAGGATGCTATGTTTTACTGAGCTTTTTTTGCATTATGGGTCATGGAAATTCTTTAGAAGTTTAGGCTTTATATGCTTGCCCACTTTATATATTGGCTATCCCTCAAATTCATTTGAGTAAGAAGGTAAGAAGCAAGCAGAAAGGAAATGCCAAATGAAGACAGATTCATGGTCTAGCCAACTGATTATCAGCTTCTAAAAGATTCACCATGTGACTTTTTTGTAGGAAGTCATATTAAGCTCAAAAGGCTAATCAACCAAACAAGTATTGTGAAGAATCCACCGTGGATCTCTCATTGTGCTGGGTGGTGGATAGACAAATACAAAAGTGAACCCATCTCTGCCCTATGAGAATTTGTATTAAATAACAGTAAATAGAATAAAGGATATACAAAAATACATACCATGAATAGAGAATAATTTAATGAAGGTAGTTACAGTCCTGGGATTCAGGAAAGGATTTTTGGAGAAAATATAATTTGCAATGAGTTTTGAATGAGATTGATCATTCTAAGATGTAGAGGGAATGAAGAATGTATTTTAAGGATAGAAAACTGTCAGTGCAAAATAGAATGTGGAATATTATATGAGGTCACCTTTGGCTGGATTGTAGAACTCTAGGTAAGTGAAAAGGGAGGCTGCAAAAGACTAAATAACAGAGTTTTATTTTATCCTTGAAGTAACAGGCAGTTAGTGAATGTCATTGAGTAGGAGAGTGACATTATCATAACTATGCGTTCAGTACACTTTACACTACTTCTAAAATTCTTAGCTTCCCTTAACCTATTTACAGAGCCACCATCCAGCAGTTTTCTAAAGTACCTTCAAACTAACCCAGTAAATATTTATGAAGAACTTAACACTACACTAGCCATAGAGGATAGATACAAAGTTAAAAACGTAACAAGGAGTTTCTTTCAAGGAGTTCACATTTCACAACCTTCTTGAAATTTTTTTAAACATACCACTTCATTCTGTAATTCCTTATTGCTATTTTGGCTATCATCATCATTATTGCAGTCTGTGACTTCTTACTCTACCTGAATGCCATACCCAGAAAGCTACCTAATTTTGAATAAATGAATATAAAAGAATTCATGAAGTGCCTATTCCATGCCAGTTACTGGGCTAAGCATTGGGCATAATGATAAATAAACAAACAACTAAAATAGTCTACGATCTCAAGGAGCATTTATTCTAATAGGGAATGATAACATATACAAATGAGAGCTTTGGAAGGATGGCAACATGGTTTGGTCATGGCCAGGAAGTGGTATGATAGACTGGTTCAGGACAAGGCAAGGCTAAGATTCATCTGTCAGATTCTGAAGTCATAGGGGTGAGAGTCCAAAATCCAATTTGAAGAGGAAGAGGCCATAGTACAGGAAATATGATTTGAAAATGAAGGAGAAGCATCATAGTGATCAGGTTCAGAGAAAGATAACACGAGGGATCACCTTCCAGATCTTGGGGTCGGTTCTCCCTCCACAACATCTTTTACATCTTCTCACTTCTCTCCATTCACATGATCACAGCTGCAGCCCCTCACAGTCTTTCTTCAGCTTGTCTTTGGAGACTTTCATTGATTTTGTTTGGTCATTTCAATCATGTCTAGCTCCTCATGACCCAATTTGGGGTTTTCTTGGCAAAGACACTGAAGTAGTTTGCCATTTCCTTCATCAGCTCATTTTACAGATGAGAAAACTGAAGCCAGCTGAGTTCAGTGATTTGGCCAGGGTCATGCAGCTAGTAAGTAGTCTGAGGCTGGATTTGAACTTGTCTTCCTGACTCCTGCACTAGTCCATTATCCACTGTGTTTTCTAGTTGCCACCCTAGACTTACCACACACTATTCCCCTTCACATACTCTATCACTTGTGTTAAACTGAAATAATTTTTATTATTCATGTGTGACATTTTATCTCCCATCTCCCTATCTTTACACATGTTATCCCTTAGTCCTGTAATACTCTTCTTTCTCAACTTTAATCAAAGACAGACATCCTAAACAAAGTTTTTCTTCATGCTTCACAGGCTAGTGCCTTTTCTTTTGTTGCAAAAGGACTTCATATCTACTTATATGTATGCATATCGTTTTCCTTTATAGAATGTTAGCTACTTGAGGGCAGGATTTAAAATTTTGTTTAATTTTTAATTCCTTAAATTTATTTTTAATTTTCAATTAATTTAATTTAATTAATTTAATAATAACATTTTATTTAAAATTTAATTTTTTTAATTAAAAAATATATATATATCCTTTCTTCCTTAGTCCTTGGCAGACTGCTTTGTGAAATGCAGGCAATTAATGGAAGTTAATGGATAGATTCTTAGGCCAGCCAAAGGCTAAGAATGACTTCTCTCTTTTTTAAAAAAAATTTTAACCCTTACCTTCCATCTTGGAGTCAATACTGTGTATTGGCTCCTAGGTGGAAGAGTGGTAAGGGTGGGCAATGGGGGTCAAGTGACTTGCCCAGGGTCACACAACTGGGAAGTGTCTGAGGCCAGATTTGAACCTAGGACCACCCATCTCTAGGCCTGGCTCTCAATCCACTGAGCTACCCAGCTGCCCCCAATGACTTCTCTTATAGAACAAATTTTGTCAATAAGACATTTCTTGAAAATGTTACTTTTTACTCTAACATCTCAAACATCTTCTTATACTTAAAATACAGAGCATGTTCTTCTGGTTTGATTTATTATTTTAAGCTGTGTGTGCTAACTGCCTGAGGACATCTTAGTAGATGCACAAAATATAAATATCCAGTATCAGTTAAGCCAAAATATCCTGTGATGCTATGTGATAAAAAGCAGCCTTATTAATAAGCGTCTTCCGCTATCAGGGAATCAACATCCTGAACTAGCCTGCCTACAAAGAACAATAAGCTAAAGTCACAGAAAAAGGTCAAGAGATGTCACAAACAATATCTATTGTTGTTTAATATATTGTTCTTCCAAGCAAGCACCAAAGACACACGTACACTGGCTTTAAATAGGTTGTTAGAAATTTATTCCCAGAGTATAGGTATTTGAAGGCAAAGTAAAAATTGTTTCTAAATCATTCTTTCCTTACAATAATGCTTATTTATAACTGAATGCTTCAGTAATATGGGGTCAATTTAGTAGGGGAAGGCTTGAAAAAGTAATCCACTAATGATAAGTTGCAGTCATCCCAGAAGAAGGAGGATTCATTCCACAGAAAGTATGGTTATATCTATAACTATATAATACATGGCATTACTGGCCTGTGAATCACATATAACCCAGAGGAGATGGAGATGGGGAAGCTGCATGGTGGTGAAAGAACTGGAAGAATGGAGTGCAGAACTTTTGCAATGCTACAAAATTGCATGAAGAAAAGAAAAGGCACAAATGTTGAACTGCCTACTGCTTGTCAGGCACTGTCTAAAGACTTTATTGATATTAGCTCATTTGATCCACTTGTAAAAAAAGAGGGTGGGAGACTCTCTAGAGGTCCATGGTCTGGCCCTATGATTTTTCAGCTTACAATCAAGCCAGACCATGAACCAGAAGGGTCTCCCAGCTCCCTTTTTTACACCCTGAAAGGTAGGTGCTATTATTATTCCATTTTACAATTGGGGAAACTGAAGCTTTCTTAGGGCCACACTGCTAAGAAAAGTCTGGGAATAGATTTGAACCCAGATCTTCCTTCATCCATACTTGGTAAATGCAATTTACTTCCTAGCTGCCTAGATAAGGGTTGCAGAGGAAAGCAAAATATGGGAACAGTGGCCCAAGAGTGTGTCTTCAGTGGGAGAAAAAGGATACTCCTCTCTTCAATAAGGAGACCTTGGTGCAAGGTCCCTTTTGTCCTATCATCACCATGGTTCTGAAAATAATAGGCATGGCAAGTGTATTCTTTTAGCTGAGCTCCAGAGGTAAGATTTGTACTTCGTTATAGGGGGAAATATATGGATTATGTTCAGAATTATTTAAGATATTTGGAGAAAGGATCATGACTACTGATCGAAACTCCGGAACGTGAGTCTTCCTAACTCCAAACTAGACATCCTACCCACTGTACCACCGAGCTGCCACCAATATTTTGTCTATAGCCTTTATAAAAAGTAAGCTACCTCATGCAAATACCTTTTCTATGACTTCTCTTAAATACTTTAACATATCTCTGCCTTTCTAATGTGTGTATCCACCAAAGAAACAGATTGCAGCTCATCCACACCCTTGAACACTGCTTGATTCTTTTGCAGGAAGGTACCGGTGTATCACAGGAGCTATGCCTATATTTTTCTTCATTCTCACAACATGACTTGCTTGTTTCATTTTCTGGACTCAAATCTCCAGTGATCTATTTTGGGTGTTTTTATGCACAGTTGGCAATAGGATACATCCAATCTTAATCCTCCATACAGCTCTTCATTGCCCTCCAGGTGAGAAGCAATTGTGATTCCTAGGAGATAGACATTTCAAGATTGGTGGCCATAGAGCATCACCAGAATACTGCTGTTCAAAAGCAAAAGGCATAATGCATAGGAAAAACCTTTTAGTTGTCTATAACCAGTACAATTATCTAGAAACATAATTTTCTCTTCTCTGGCTCCTGTAGCCCACAGTTGATATGCAAAGTATCTCAAACTCAGCTTGCTTAACTAATTAATTGCAATATATCAGTAAGAGTTGGAGGTTGGAAGTTTTCTCCCTTTTTTTCTCCCCCTGTACAAAGAACCAAGTCAAGTCATTCCAGGAGACCCAGCTCTTTGGCATAATAAATCAACTTGCCAATATTCATCAAGTACTTACTTTGTGCCTGGTAGGGCAGCTAGGTGGTGCAATAGATAGAGAGCCAGACCTAGAATCAAGACAACTCATCTTCCTGGGTTCACTACTTAGAGAACGACCCTAGGTAAGTCATTTAATCCTATTGGTCTTAGTTTTTTCATCTGTCAATATCAGTTGGAGAAGAAATGGCAAACCAATCCAATATCTTTGCCAAGAAAACCTCAAGAGTCATGAAGAGTCAGACAGGATTGAAAATGACTGAATAATGACAATGTGCCAGGCACAGTATTAAGTTCTTTATAAGTGGAGATTCAAGGAAAGAACTGGAGTCAGAAATCCTGGACTCTAACCACATCTGATATTTATTATTTATACAATCTTTGGTGAGTCACTTAACCTCATTGGGCTTCACTTTCCTTATCTATAATATGTGGTTGTCTAGATGACTTCTGAGGTTTTTTCTAAGCTCTCACTCCATCTACGATATCTTTTTAAATTCACAGAGCTAGCGAACAGGGCTTCATTGGGAACATGGATAGTAATTTTGAGAATACCCAAAATTGGAACGTGGCAAGTGGGCTTCCTAGCCAACTTATGATAATAACTGATGCTTTTGAATGATGTGGAAACTGTGCATATAGGTTTCTTAAAAGGGTTTTATAATTTATTAAATCCTTAAGTGGATTATTGCCATTTTCTCTTAGAAGACACACAGAAGCCTGTAGAACTCTTTAATTGGGGTTTAAATGGGAAGCAGCTGTCTTTCTGCAGATAGCCCAAGCCCCAGAGAAAATGACTATTGTAGAGATGATCCTTTATTCTAAACATCCTCCCCTCACTCTCCCTGGAGCTGAGATTTGCATGTTTTTCCCCAAATTAGCTTCCATTAGAAATGAAAATTTATCTGAAGAGCTTCCTCAGTACAATGCCCATTTTGTTGCTGAGCAACAGTAGCACAGAGCTGAAGTAGGAGTTGGAAGTAAAACTTGTTCTTGAGTTTCTACCTTAAAACAAGGGGTGGGTAGGGCTCTGCCTGGAAGCCAACTAGAATATTCTGTCACTTTCATTTTTTCAAAGTGAAATCTATTACTTTTTTCCAAAGTTATAATCTTTCCCTGGCTTCATGATTCCAAGAAAGTAAAAAATGGCCTAAAGTCCTCTGAGTATTCCCAAACAGCTCTATTTTCGCATCCTTTATTAGGCAGACTGGTATACTTGGAAGAGTGCTGGACTTAGGAAGCCCAGAATTTAAATCTTCAATCAGACATTTGCTAGCTCTGTGATCTGGTTTTATCCACTTAACCTCTGTCTGCCTCAGTTTCCTCAACTATAAATTTGAGAAATGGAAATAATAGCTCATACTTCTTATAGTTGTTGAAAAGATCAAATGAAATAATATCTGTAAAGCAAGACAAACTCTGATATGAATACCAGTAATTATTATTCAAAAGCATGGGTTATGAAGTCAAAGAAGGAGGGTTCAAATCCCATCTTTGATGCTCACCTTTTGGGACCGATTCCTTATTGGTAAAACAACAACAACAATATAGAGTGGTTAGGCTGAATGGTAACTGGTGTCATTTTTCATTCTAAATATATTGATGCCAGGGGCAGCTGGGTAGCTCAGTGGATTGAGAGCCAGGCCTAGAGATGGGAGGTCCTAGGTTCAAATCTGGCCTCAGACACTTCCCAGCTGTGTGACCCTGGGCAAGTCACTTGACCCCCATTGCCTACCCTTACCACTCTTCCATCTATGAGCCAATACACAGAAGTTAAGGGTTTAAAATTTAAAAAAAAAATAAATATTAAATATATTGATGCTATGATTCTGCATGATAACTACTACATAGTTGTCTTTTGTAATAATTAAACAATAGGCTATATAGGACTTGGAAAATGCGCTGTGATGAAAGTAAAGGTACATCATGATTGTCATTTTATGTATGAGGGCACAGTTAAAATATGACTAGGTAACTTGTCAGAACCAAAAGCCATCGTGTCAGGTTGTTGTAGATCAGTTATTTTGCATTCATGTACAGTTCTCAATGGAGTTATTTGGGCTTTTCTTGAAAGAGACACTAGAGTAGTTTGTCATTTCCCCCTCCAGTATGTTTTATAGATGAAGAAACTGAGGCAGACAGGATTGACTTTCCCAGGGTCAACAAATGTCTGAGGCTGGATTTGAACTCAAGAAGATCGGTCTTTCTGATTCAAAGCCCAGTGCTCTTATGTACTGTACGACCAAGCTTAAATGTCAGATCCAAGAAGTTGGTCCAGATTTCTTTGACTCTTCATCCTACCTTCTCTCTAAGACTGCCTCTACATGTAATGAAAAAATGTCATGAATATATCCTTTTTTATTTCTCGGAGTGAAATATTTTACTTTGTCCTAAGTGCCAAATACTTTTTAGAAAAGAATTGACTCAAATAATGAGGTCAACCTCATGCTATTATTAAATTTATTTTTATAATATATAACATATAAATAAATTTATTAAATTTAAAGACTAAAATGATTTCAGATCCAGAAGATATCTTGAAAATCATCCAGTCCAACATCTTCCTTTTAGATGAGAAAACTAATCGGCATGAAATGCCTTGCTTTCTCGCTACTCAGTAAAGACAACCAATTCAGTTCCTCATCATCCATCTCAGGGACTACTAAATAATCTCCTAATTATTCTCCCTTTCTCTTTGTCCAAGCTGATGACTGATGGGTGTGTCATAAGAATCAACCTAAACCCTACATTCTATAGAAAGTCTTTCTTGCAACTATAACTTCCTTTCCTCTCTAACTTACAGTTAACTATTTTTTCTTTTCTTTATTATATTTATTTTAGAGAGGCAGCATGGCTTTGGATAGAGTACCAGCTTCAACCTGAATTTGACTCCCTACTATGAAACACCTCAATGTATGATTCTAAGCAAATTAATCACTTGCATTTTTTTTAGTACCCTAGACCAGAGGTGTCCATTCCTTAGTAGTGATTGGGGAGGCAGATTAAAATGTAATTAGGGTTGCCTCTTTTTTTTCCAATTAATTGGAGCTGATCTTTTCATTCTTTCTTTAGTAAACCCTACCATCTACCATTTGGGACCTATCTTCTGATTTTTCAATGAAGATAGACACAAACTCCTCACCTGAGGATAGGAAGCCAAGTTCTTTTTATTATGGTTTAACTCAACTAGAAGAAAACAAACAATATTTAACAATGAGAAAATTACTATTCTTTTAAACTATTTTCTTATTTTCTTTCAATTTAATGATTCATAATTAGAAATATAATTGCCAGTGAGAACAGATATCCATCATATTTAGTTTTAGAAGTTTTCCCAAGGAAACAAAACTGAAGATAGAAAATTACTTAGTACATATGCCATCACAGGAAATGGAAATAAATATTTTTGTTTTTTCTTTTCTTATTTTTATTGTCATGCAAAACACACTTCCCTTCTGGTCATTGTTTTATGAGCAAAGTCATACATAACCAAAACCCCAAAATAAAACCAAAGATACACTGATGTGAAAGATGACTGCAATAGTTCTTTCTCTGAAGGTGGAGAGCATTCCCCATCATAAGTCTTTCAGGACTGTCCCAGATCATTGCATTGCTGAGAGTAGCCAGGTTTTCACAGATAATCATCCTTCAATATTGCTGTTATTGTGTACAATCTTCTCCCAGTTCTGCTTATTTCACTCTGCTTCAGTTCCTGTAGACCTTTCCAGCTTTTTCTGAAATCATCATGCTTATCATTTCACATAGCACAATAATATTCCATTACCAGCATGCATCACGATTTGTTCAGCCATTGCCCAATCTATGGAAACCCCTCGATTTCTAATTCTTTACCACTACAAAAAAGCTGTTATAGTTTTATACAAATAGTTCCTTTCCCCTTTTTAATTATCTCTTTGGGATACAGATCCAGTAGTGGTATTATTGGTTCAAAGGATTTACACAGTTTTATAGCCCTTTGGGTGTAGTTCCAAATTGCCATCTAGAATAGTTAGATCAGTTCACAACCCCACCAACAATGCATTAATGTTCCAATTTTGCCACATCCTCTCAAACATTTACCAATTTCCTTTATTGCCATTTTGGCCATTCTGATAGGTGTGAAGTGAAACCTAAGCATTGTTTTAATGTGCATTTCTCTAATCAGGAGTAATGTAGACATTTTTTCATATGATTTTCAATTACTTTGATTTCTTCATCTTCATCAGATCTTTTGACCATTTGTCGATTGGGGAATGGCTTGTAGTCTTTTAAATTTGATTTAGTTCTTTATAAAATTGAGAAATTAGGCCATTGTCAGAGATATTTGTTATAAATTTTTTCCCCAGTTTATTATTTCCCTTTCAATTTTGGTTGCATTAGTTTTGTTTTTCAAAATCATTCCTTTTACATTTTATAATACTCTCTCTTGTTTAGTCATAAATTCTTTCCTTTTCCAAAGATCTGTCAAGTAAACTATTCTGTGTACCCCTAATCTTAGTTATAGTATCAATCTTTATATCTAAATCACATATCCATTTTGACCTTATCTTGGTTTATATGTGAGATATTGGTCTATACCCAGCTTCTACCATACTGTTTTCCAATTTTCTCAGCAGCTTTTGTTAAAGAGCAAGTTCTAGGTGTGACACCCTGCCTCAAATATGTTTCTTGTAAACAACATATAGTAGGATTCTGTTTTTTGCCCAACTCTGTTATCCACTTCTGTTTTGTGGGTGAGTTTATCCAATTCACATTCACAGTTATGGCTACCAATTGTTCATTTCTCTCAATCTTATTTTTGCCTTTTGCTCCCGCTCTTTTCCCTTTCACTCTTCCCCTCCTCATCAGTGTTTTGCTTTTTATCACCCCCACATCCCCAACCTCCTATATTACCCAATTCCCTTGTGTTATTCCCCTCCTATTTCATATAGGGTAACTTAGGATACTATACCACAATGAATATGGTTGTTATTCTCTTTCTGAGCTGGTTATGATGAAAGTAAAGTTTAATCATTGCCTGTCAAACACTTTCATCCTCTCCTCCACTGTAATAGTTTTTTTTGCCTCTTTAGGTGAGAAAATTAGCTACATTTCATCTCTCCTTTCTCTTTTCTCTCGGTGCAATCCTCTTTTTCACCCCCTTAATTTTTCTTTTGCATATCATATCATCCTAATGAGCTTGCTTCCCCCAATTTCTGTCTAAGTATATTCCTTCTGACTGATCTAACACTAATTAGAACGCTTAAGAATTACAAATAACCTCTTTCATGTAAGTGTTAAAAGGATAGAAAGGAGACCCATTTAGATGATGTTGTGGCCAGAATTCATAGATAATCTGACATTAAGGGGGCCCTTTTCTTCCTGGCAGAGAGCTGTTGGCTGCCCTCTGTCCCTAATAGGAAACTGGGAGGCAAAGGAATACAAAAGTCAGTAATCAAATAGGTAACACCACTGGGGTAGAGTATTTTCCGTTTGCTAGGACTTTGCAAATCGCCCTTGGTGTCCCTTCTGTTACCAATCCTGTCAGAGAGTAAACTATGGCTATCAATTCAGGGCTTGGCTCTATCTGAGCCTGAATAGAGTTTCCTCTCTGAATAACCTTTTCACCCACTAAGTCTTCCTCAATCCTATACACACTTTATCTGACTGCCTTGTTCCTAGTTAAAAGATGATTTATTAGACAGGGGTATCAAGGAACAGGATTTGTGGAAAAGGGGATTAGGAGTTACTTCACTATGGGAGTTGACTCAAAAGTCAAAGTCCCTCAACTTCTTGGCTGACAGGCAAGGAAACACCTTGTGTCCTTACTATCTACTGGTAGTTGTGTTCTAGCTAACCTAGGCTAAAATGACAGAGATACAGTCTCTAAGAATTAGCTGTCACAACAGAGGCAAGTTTTCAGGATTGTCTAAGCCCCTCTCTGGGCAATCCCTTTGAGGTGACTGGCAGCTATTCCGGATTACACAGATCTGCTTTCAGTTCAGGAACAATAGGAGGATCTTCAGGGTAATTGGTTTCTCTTTATCAGGTGGGAAATATAGCAAAAGGGATATTTATTGATCTCGAGTGATCTCTCCAAGCTCCTTCCCTCACTCCCAGTCAAGATCAGACTCCCCAAAGCTGTTAAGAGTTCTTCCAACTGTCCTCCTCTTCAGGGTTCTAAATGACCTTTAGCCCCCTCTCAGTCCCTCCTGCATTCCATGGCAGTCTGTGTTAGAAATCCAAGAAAGCCTTCTGCTGGCTGTGCTCCTGCGCTCCTGTCTCTCCCCAGTACCCCAGATGTTCTCTGCCTACCTTTCAATGTGTTCTCTTAATGAAAGAGAAAACATTGCTTCTCTCTGTCTCCTTGCTGGTGATTTCACTCATTTTTGTATTAACTTTTTGGCAGTATTTTAAGATTGGTTGGAGAGAATTCTCATGGTGGTTTCAAGATTCCCTGCTTCTATTCCAAAATCTTGGCTTTGTCTCTAATCTCTTTAAATCTGTGAACCATTTTCAAAGAAGCAAGTACTCTTGTATAGAAGAAAGAGTTACTTTCTAATATAAGCAACTTTCTTAAAGCTAGAATACATAGCTTTCAAAATAGAAAATTTTGGCTTCAAAATAGAAGATTTAAACAATTAGCACAAGCACAACAATAAAACCTTCTCTCTCATACTTGGGCCAACTCAGGAAAAGAGATGAGAGGAAAACTGATCTCCAAGTGATATTCTAGAACAAGATCTGAGTATGATATATGATTACATAGTGTATCAGGGTCCCTCTTCTCAGAAGGTTGAGAATATCATCAGGAAATTGCTCCCTAGAGAAGAGGGCAGCTTCAAACAGTGTAGCTGCTTTCTGGTTATAACAGAGCTTGCCAAAGCTAGCACTTTGACTCCTTCTCAACCATGAAGCCATCAAACCATCAGCTCAACTTCAGCTTTGTGCCCTGCCCAGGTCAATGTGCCAGGGTAGATCCAGTCAGTGTATATCTTTATGTGCCCTGTAAGTAACAGAAAGACCAAAGAATTATGGCACATCTATCTCCTTTTATGGAGAAGTGAAAGCAGTATTTCATGGACAGTAACACAAGTGGACAATGGAACAGTAGTACTCAAATTCTCATAAGCTTTTCATTGTGTACAGAATCCCTTATATAAGCTGTAGCACCCACAACCCCAGCAGCCCTGCTGCTCTTGGTGCCCCAATACCTTACCTTTCAGATAAAAGTGCTAACTCCATCTCTGTATCAATCACCATAAGAGATTCAAGGCCAGAGACAGCCACTCCCATTATCGAGGGGTAAGAGCACCAGCAAAAACTTCATGTCATTGATCTATCCAAGAGAACCATTGGGCCAGAACTACCTAGACATCTGGCTAGTTCCCTGAAGGATACCCCACAGGGAGATCTGGCTCACCCTCTCAGAGATTTTGAAAAGATATCAGATGCCAAAACCATGAATCTCAGCTATCAAGATGACTAATTGTGCATTAAATGATGAATTTTCAATAAAGTGAGGAATACAAATCTTTAGTTATTTGAGGGATCTGGATAAAATAATGTGATAGGTACTAGAGTAAAATCCTTCCTCTTGCTTTCTTAAAAAATAATTGGAAAATATTTAATAAAATTAATAAAAAAATTTAATAAATCAGAAATAAGATTACAGCTTTCAAACTACTAAGTCAATATGTGGCTCACAGGGATCCTTATCTATGGTTTAATGACTCCCATTTCCATTTGAATTTGATGTCAATGGTCTAGTCAATTCTCTAAGAATAAATGTTAGAAAAAGTACCCATCTGCCATTGTAGACAGAGGTTCCTTATCTGGGAAATTCCTATATCAATGAAATCATAGGTTCCTCTTCTAATACCTCTCTCTTTTTCCTCTCTCTCTCCTCTCTCTCTCTTTCTCTCTCTCTCTACCTCTCTCTCTCTCTCTTCTCTCTCGCTTTCTCTTTCTCTCTACCTCTCTCTCTTCTCTCTCTCTCTCTTTTTCCTCTCTCTCCTCTCTCTCTCTCTATCTCTCTGTCTTTCTCTCTCTCTGTCTCTCTGTCTCTCTCTTCTCTCTCTCATGTTATACAATATAATGTTATAATAAATGTAATTTATGTACTTCTGTTAGATAAGTGTAATGACCTCTGATATTGTTTCTAGCTGTGGAACAGTGTGCCAATAAGGATCTAATGCTGTTTCTAAATTAATGTTATATATGTTTTAAATGGAATGAAATAAATTTCAAAAGCTCAGAGTTATCTCTATGTCAAAATGAAACATCAAGGTAGAAGGTTTGGGGCAGATCGGCACTTTCTCTGAAAGAGTCTTGTGTAGTTATGAAGGGATCTGAGAAATTAGTGACTTCCAGAGCTGCACAGCAGCGATTTGTTAGCAGTGGGACTTAAATTCCATATTCATCATTTCAAGGCTCACACTTGGTCCACTATCCACTGTGACATTATGATACCTGATAACAGTAAGACTTATATGGCACCAGAGATAATGCCTGGAGTCAGAAAAATGAGTCCAAATCTGGCTTCA
The DNA here is from genome assembly GCF_016433145.1 of Gracilinanus agilis. Lineage (NCBI taxonomy): Eukaryota > Metazoa > Chordata > Mammalia > Didelphimorphia > Didelphidae > Gracilinanus > Gracilinanus agilis. The sequence goes on along the minus strand of NC_058134.1, from coordinate 256,658,423 downwards.
TATACTGACTATCTGTATGACTCTGGGCAAATCACTTCTCCCTCTTTGCCATAGTTTCCTCCTCCATAAAATGAGCTGGAGAAGGAAATATCGAACTACTTCCTTACCTTTGCCAAGAAAATCCAAATGGAGTCATGTAGAGTCAGACATGACTGAAAATCAACAAAAACAACAATGGCTTACAATCTGCTAATGAGTCACAATCTACCCACATCCATTCAGTCCTGTCCAAATTCTCAGAGCCATTTTTGACTTTCTGTATAAGGGTACAATTTCATCCTCGTATTTAGATAAGTAGCTGAAGACTTCACATTGCCTCTTCATTTTGATTGTGCCATCTTGGGGCCGTTCTATTCCCTTGATGCACCTGATGACCCCTCTCCCTTTTCCACTTCTGAAAGATGTGATTGCTAGGTGAGATCACAGCTCAGGGAATGCGAGCCGGCTGAAGGAATGACAGCAATGTCAGTTCCCACAGCATCCAACGCTGAGAATCATGAAGAACTGAGCCTGGGTACTGGGTGGTTAATGCTATAATTGCTATTGTCAGCCCTGGGAGGCTTTAGATTCCTTTCCACTCCAATAGAGTTGAATCTAAATGTCAAATTCCTTGGATTATAAAAAGAGAAATACTTAGATGCGTGGAGGAAAAGTGAGGCGGATTCTAAAGGGGAAAGCGTATGAATTAAGTTCTAATTAAAGTCTTGCAGAAAATAAATGATTTTTTTCCTTAAAAAAGAATTGCTATGTAATTGCTATATTCCGGCAAGAAGAAATTTGACCATGCATCCTATAGATTATTTGGTGTATAGGAGAGGGGAAAGCACGCACGAACACATTAGCAAAGATACCTTAAAATGTTTTTAGTTCTATTAAGAGCTTACATAGGTGTTAGCATTGAAAGTGATTTGTATTTTAAGGTAAAAGGTTTTTGTCTCTAGCCTTTACAGAACTACATTCTTTTACTTTTAATGAACAATAGGATTCTGGATCTTCTGCCTTTAGGCAGAGCAGCCCCACACCAACCTTAAGCTATATTGAAACATAGGTTAGACATAGTGGTCAGTCACACCTATAAACTATATTGGCATGAAAAATGAAGCCACTGGGTGGAACAATGAATTGAGTGCTGGACCTGGAGTCATGAAGCTCTGAGTTCCAATCAAGTCTTAGATAATTACTAGCAGTGTGATCCTAAGCAAGAACTTGATTTCTATCTGTCTTAACATCCTTATCTGTTGAGATTTCTGCATTTGGAGCATCATTTCATACCCTCAGCCATCCACATATTTATTAGATAAGTGAATAAAGACTTCGAATTACCTCTTCATTTTGATTGTGCCTTATCAGGTCCTCTCTCATTTCCTTGGAATACTTTCTTCTTGACGACCCCTCTCCCTTTTTCTCTTATGAAACATGTAATTTCTAGGTGAGATCACAGCTCAGGGAATGATAGTGGGCTGAAAGAATGACAGCAATGTATCTTTCAACAGCAGCCAACACTGGGTATCATGAAGAACTGAGGTTGTTAATGAGGTTGCTAATAATGCCACCTATCAGTCACCGTACTTGTGATTTTATATTTGTAAAGAACTTCCAAACCGTAAAACTGTATATGAATTATTATTATTATTATTATAACTGCTTTGCTCACTATTTTTAATAATTATTATTTTTGTATTTTTATTATTTTGTATTTCGCATGTATTTTGTTTTTATTTTTTAATTTTATTTCATTTCACTTAGTAAGTGGGGGGGGGGCTTTCCTGAATTTAAATGTGGGCTAACTCTACTATTTTTTAAAGAGTTGGCTATGGGTTAATGTCAAATGACACTGACAATGTTAGAACATGCCTACATGAGTGCATACAGGCTGGTGAGAAGATTAATATTGTACCACATGAGAAATAACTGAAAGAAACAGGGATACTTAGCCTGGAGAAGAGATGACCTAAGAAAGATATGATGACTCTCTTTAATTCTTTGAAGAAATATCATGTGAAAGAAGGTAAATATTTCTTCTATTTTTCCCAAAGGACAGAACTGCGAGTAATGAGTAGAAGTTTCAGAGAGATAGTTCTAGACCGATGGAAAAATAAAGACGCTGTCACCATCATCATCATCACTTACATGACACTGTTTTTCAGTCATTTTCAATCTTGTCCAACTCTTCCTGACCTTTGCAGGGGTTTTCTTGACAAAGATACTGGAATAGTTTGCCATTTCCTTCTCCAGGTCATTTTACAGATTAGAAAATTAGGAAATTTGTCCACGATCACACAGGTTGTGTCTGAAACCAGATTTGAACTCAGCAGGATGAGTCTTCTTGATTCCATAGATGGAACTCTCTTCACAGCATCACCTAACTGCATCATGGAACACTCTTAAGTTTTACAAAATTCTTTACATAGGTTATCTAATTTGATCATCACAACAACTAGGTCATGTAGATGCCGTTATCCTCATTTTACACAGGAGGAGTCAGACACTGAGAAAAGTGCCATGATATGCCTAAGGTCAGGCTGAATGAAAATCCAAAGCAGTTTTTTAACTAGAACCTTCCCTCACTCTAGGTCCAACCCTCTATTCAATGTGCCATTAGAGATATCAAAAAATAGAATGGCCTTCCTAGGGAGATAAAGACTTCCCTTCTCTGTAAGTCTTCAATAAGTTGGATAATCACTTAATGATCCTGAAGAAAGGATTCCTGTTTAAGTACAAGTTGGCATAGGTGTCCACTAAAGTCCTTTCCAGTTCTGAGATAACACTATGACCCTGTGTTTGAATTTTTCATGCAAAAGAAATTCACATTGTGACATTTTTCTGTATGACACTTAGTCAACTATAAAATATTTATGATTTTTCTCACTTCTTGGGAATTATGAGTTCCTACTTTCTAAAATATTAGCTTCAGTGCACACAAATTAGCCTAAAGGAAAGCATGGCACAGGAAATCTGAAACTTAGTAGGGCGTAAACTTGTCTTTCCAAGCATAACTAAAACATTCTCACACATATAAATTCTCATTAATATTGGTCAGGATACTATTTAGCATAGTAACGCCCACTCCTCAGTTCTCTCAAGTTTGGTAATTTTATCTAGATAGGAATAACTCTGATGTCTGAGCTAAGCCATCATAATAACAAAGAAAAAGCAATATAGCAAGTCAGAATTTGGCCTGCAATTTAATTTAAAAATATTTTATAGAGAAACAGATGCCAAAGGTAGCAAAAAATAATATGCTATCTTGGAAATGAGGATGGCTATAGATCTCAAATGAAAAAATTATTAAAGAAGCATCTTGGACATTTTTTTAATTTTAGCAAATAACCATTATTTTAAAATTCATTTTTGTTGTGTTTTCTTGGCAAAGATATTGGAGTGGTTTGCCTTTTCCTTCTCTAATTATTTTACAGATGAGGAAACTGAGGCAAACAGCATGAACTGGCTTACCCAGAGTCACACAGCTAGTAAGTGTCTGAAGTGTATTTGAACTTATGAAGATGAGTATTTTTGATTCGAAACCTACTATTCTCCCCACTGTGCCACCTAGCTGCCCTCTCCCTTACAAACAGATTTCTAATATTTTTGCAATCTATGTATTCAGAATCAAATAATATTTGATCTGAAAAACTTTAGAGGAAAGGTATTCAAACATGGTCTCAATCAAGAATTCTCCTCTAGAATAGTCCAGGCAAGAATTTTTCTAGGTTCTGCTACTGGGCAACTAATGGCAAAAAAAAAATATATATATATATATATNTTGTTGTGTTTTCTTGGCAAAGATATTGGAGTGGTTTGCCTTTTCCTTCTCTAATTATTTTACAGATGAGGAAACTGAGGCAAACAGCATGAAATGGCTTACCCAGAGTCACACAGCTAGTAAGTGTCTGAAGTGTATTTGAACTTATGAAGATGAGTATTTTTGATTCGAAACCTACTATTCTCCCCACTGTGCCACCTAGCTGCCCTCTCCCTTACAAACAGATTTCTAATATTTTTGCAATCTATGTATTCAGAATCAAATAATATTTGATCTGAAAAACTTTAGAGGAAAGGTATTCAAACATGGTCTCAATCAAGAATTCTCCTCTAGAATAGTCCAGGCAAGAATTTTTCTAGGTTCTGCTACTGGGCAACTAATGGCAAAAATATATATATATATATATATGTTATATTATGTTATGACATGTTATATTAATAATATTATATAATATGGAGGCAGCTAGGTGGGATATTAGATAGAATACCCTGTCTAGAATCAGGAAGACCCAAGTTCAAACTGAGACTCAGACACTTATGAACTTTCTGAACTTGGGCAAGTCACTCAACCTCTATTTGTCTCAGTTTGCTCAACTAAAAAATGAAGGTAAATAATAGTGCCTACACTCATAGAGTTCTAAAAATTAAAGTTAATAATATTTTTATTGTGCTTAATATAGTTCTTGGCACAATATATGCACTTATTAAACACTTATTCCCTTCCTCTAATATACTTATATATATATATACATATCACAGATATAACATTCATTTTTGTCCATATATTTGTATATATGTGTGTGTATACACATTCAGCATCTTTGCCATGAAAACTCCAAATGGGACCATGAAGAGTCAGACATGACTACAACAACTGAAGAAATATTTTAACATATTCATGTGGCATTATTTCCAGTCCTAATGTATTCTCTTCCACAGTTGTTTAGAAACTAATGAGAAAGCTCCTGGGGTCAGGGGAAAGGGGAGTTCTTGATTTTGTTTAGGTGGGAGTTTTGTATCCAGAAGAGATGGTACCAGGAGATGGGAGATCACAGAATGTGAGAACAAGCATTTATCACAGGTTTTTATGGAACCATTGATCAGAGCAAAATGAACACAATCAAAGGGATTCCAACCAATACCATTTTCTCTTCCTTCCTATCATGCTCCCTTTTTCTCACTTTCTCCCAGAGCAGTGGTTTTAAAGTGACATCTGAGAACTCATTTCTTAAGTAGTTTGATAACTGTACTTCAAAAGTATTTTCTAATATAATTCCATGTATTTTATTTTAATGCATTTTCAACAATTTTTCTCAGAAATGTTGCATACCTTTTACTAGAATGCTAAGGGGCTCCATGGCACACCATCAGAAACTAAGAACCCCTTTTTTAGAACTTTTCTCCTCCTTTTACTCACATCTTTAGCTGTATAGAGGATTTGTTATTGTTTTTTGTCAAACTTGATTCATTTAGCCAAAGAGTTCTCCTTCGTTTTGCTAAATAAGATTGCAAATGCCATCTGAGTGTGCTAAGTAGAAGTATGAGGAAAGCAGCTTTGAAAAGAACTTGATATCTCACAGAATATACAAACTGGATCCCCAGTTCTGGCTTGGTGGTTAAGAAAAAGACTATGTCAAGACACATTTTATAAGTCATTTCTTCTAAATGTATGTCATCACACTATAAACACTCAAGAACAAAAGCAAAATGGAACCTGGGGCTTTTTTTCCCTTTTAGTCTGCCTCTCATACCTTTTACTTCAATTCTACTACATTCCTATTGGTCATAATAACAAGTTTTGGCTACAAGGAAAGAGTTCTCTGCATGGCTAAGGTGAATTAGTTCTCCCTCCCTCTATGACTCCAAAGCCCTTCTTCTTCCCCTTATATCACATTACCTCTTTGTAGTAACATGAAGAATTGACCTTTTTTCAAAGACACTTGTAGATTAATAGGCAGAGAACAAGGGAGGATGTTTTGTTTTATGAAAATATCTAGCATCAGAAAATATAGTACAATAATTACTAGAAGGACAAAGAAAAGGAACAGATCCTCACAAGGTAAGCCCTTCTGAAATTGGAAAAGGAAAAACCCAGTACTCTCTTTGTTCATCCAGAATACTCTGATGTCAATATAAGAATAAGGATGGGTCTGAGTTTCAAGCTTTGACTTCTACAGCTCTTCTCCATTTCTCTTAAAATCCCCAAATCATCTTCCCTTCTACTCTTCTCCCTTCATAATAAATAGGCTTAGGGAGCAGATGTACATTTACTTAGCACCAAGAAACAGTTAAGGTAGATTAAAAAGGGTGGAAGAAAGGAGCAATAACACAGTTGCTAAAGATGAGAGGGGCTTCCATAATGCAAAAGAGGACATACCAATCTCACTTCTATCTTTTCTTTTCCTTCGGGTTCCAAAGGGCAGATATTCAGAGGGATGATTCATCTTAATCTTTTAATGAAAAGAGGTCATCAGATTAACATAGCCAGAGTGTTCTAGCCAAGTAGATGAGAAGACTCTAACTGAAGAAAAATGGCATGCAGAGAGATACCCATTTCTAGGATTGGCATGAGAAGAAATAGAGGGAGGGCATTTTGGGTTTTCACATGCAGTGATAGTAGGGAAAAAAGCACAAGGGGAAAGAATGTGTGTTTAGATGTGGGAAATTAACTTGGGAATATCAAGGAACATTCATATAAAGATGCAATGTGAATCCTCAGGGGCTCACATTGTTTGCCATATAGAGGTGTGTGGGTACTTCAAGAAACCATTTTCTCTGAACAAGATACTCAAGCCTGCATTATATACCAAAGAAAATATTGGCTGAGACTTTTAAGAAGCAATGAGCATGGAAGAAAGGCAGAGGGACACAAAGCTGAAAATAGGCTGTCTTGCTCTTACAATGAGAAGTGAGTAAACAAAACGAGAGAGAAAGAGAGACAAACAGATACACTAAAAGAGACTAACATGGAGAGGAAATGAAAGAGATGAGAAGAGGAAGAGGAAGGAGGTGGTAGAGAAAGAATGAGTGAGATCTGCAATCATAATCATTCTGGGAGTGGGGAGCAAGTCTTTTGTCTACCAGAAATATTTGTCAGAAGGATATTGAAAAAAATAAAGAATAATAAACAAAGAATGTGTTAAGTATAAAGTTCTAAAGGCAAAATAATGGATATAAACAAATACTTCTCAGGAAAAATGTCAAATATGTGACTCAATTTAACAAAGCAGACAGGAAGAGGAATGAGTATTGTTAGTCATCTTCTTGTTTAGTTTGGAAAAGGAAAGAACAAGAGAAAAATAATTAATAGGAAGGAAAAAAATAAACAATAAATAAAAAAGGAAAATCAATAATTAAAGGAAAACTAGTAAACTTGGGACAGGATAGGGTAATGGGAAGATGAGAAGGTGGAAGAGACTGGTATCAAATTAGTGTAAGCAAAGCTCATCAAAATAAAGCAATTAAAAGAGAAATGTGCAGCCATAACAATTATAACCTTAAAAGTGAATGAATTATACTCCTTAATAGAGAGAAAGGGTGGCATAGAGGATAAGAAAACTCAACCCAATAATTTGTGACATATAAGGAACACATTAAAAAATAAAAGAACAAAGAAAGTAAAAATTAGGGGTTGGAAGTAAATTTACCATGCCTCAGGAGATTACAAAAGAAGGAGTTTCAGACATGATTTTAAATAAGGCAGCAATAAAAATTTGCAACGAGAAGAGAAATAAAGGGGGAAAACTACATTATGCCTAAAGGCACCATAGACGGTGAAACACTATGTGAATGCTTAAGTAAAATGTGATTTCATCAGTATAGATAATTCTTGGTAGGAGAATTCTCTATGAAACTTAGACTATAACCAGCCTGTCAGTTTTGAGAAACATACAGACTAAGTAAATTACCCAATCAGTGTCAGAGGGAATATTTGAATCCATTTATGAATTCTTGGCTCTGAGATTAGCATTGTGCCATGTTTTCTATCCTGCTTCTTTACCTTCTAACTGTAGTGTATATGTATGTTTGTGTATATATAGATATATATATCTATATATACATGTATGTGTGTGTGTATAGTGTAGAGATCATGAATAAGATTTTAGATTTCCTAATAAATCCAAAGGGGCTACAAAATACATAATATATATGGCATGTATCTATGTGTATATGTATATATACATACATGCCATATATATTAATATCATCTATATGCATGTGTGTAAAGAGATACAATTCTGATGATAGAAAGTTTAAATAAAGGGTTTTTTTAACTCTTAACTTTTGTGTATTGGCTTATAGGTGGAAGAGTGGTAAGGGTGGGCAAGGAGGGTCAAGTGACTTGCCCAGGGTCACACAGCTGGGAAGTGTCTGAGGCCGGCTTTGAACCTCCCATCTCTAGGCCTGACTCTCAATCCACTGAGCTACTCAGCTGCCCCAATAAAGGGTTTTTTTTTTTGCACAAACAAAATCATTTTAACTGGAAAAATGAAGGGTTCTGTCCAATGGGAACTTTGAACTTTACAACAGCAAAGGTAAACCTGGTACTCATTACTTTATAGTTATATAGTTAAAAGATGTGTACCAACAAGTTCTAAGAAACAAAATGTAAACAATTGAGAATAGCATTAAAATATGGTCTAATCATCCTTCATCAGAGAAATTCAAGTTTTAAAAAAATCTGAGGTTCCCTCTCAAATTCTTTAAATAGTCAGTGATAGTAAATACAGTATTAGAAGGACAGAAATAGTAAATATTGGAAAGGCTGTGAAAAAAATAAGCCCACTGTTAGTCCAGGCCCTCTTACAAACAATTTTCAATTGCTTGAGAAGAATCATTAAACAATTTATACTCTTTGACTCACTGACCACACCTCTGAATCCCACAAAGGCCAAAAATAAAGGTAAGGACAGGAAAATCATATTCATAGTGGCATTTTTGTAGTAGCAAAAAAATGGAAATAAAACCAGTGTTAATTAATTGGGGAATGACTAAACCAATTATTGTGTATGAATGTGATTAAATATGTATAGATCTTTTAAGAAGCAATTAACAAAAGAAGTTGAGATGGAGAAGAGCAAGAACATAGGAAGAACTTAATGAACTGATGCAGAATGAAGAAACAGAAGAATAAAATGTTCAATGACTAAAACAAAGCAAATAAAGACTGCATGAAAAGGCATTTGTAATGAATGATCTGTCTTGATCCTGGAAAACAGTGGAGGAAACACTTCTTTACATTTTGTAAGTGGCACAATGCATGGAACACAGGACCTGGAATCAGGAAGAACCAAGCTCAAATCTCTCTATATAAATAAATAGTCAAATCTATACTCTTGATCCAAAACAAGTCACATTTCCTTAATGTCCTCAACTCTAAAATGGAGAAAGTAATAATAATAATAATAGTAGTAGTAGTAGTAGTAATAAAATGGAAAAATAATAACCTACCTCACAGGGTTTTTGTGAGGATAAAATAAGATAATATTTGTAACGCTTTCTCTAAACTGGCAAAACAGGTCACCTAACCTAGTGGCAAACTCTAACTGCTTCAGTTTTCTCATCTAGAAAATGGAAATAATAATAATAGCAACCTATTTTATAGGTGTTTGTGAGGATGACCTATAAAGTAATCTGTGGATTGTAAAGCCCTTTGAAACTGTTAGTTTGTATTAATGGCAAAGCAGATGACTATTAGCACAGGGTTTGTATTCCCTGTCAAATACTGCCCTGGCCATTGTTTTGCTTAATTCTTTTTTCTTTTCTGTAACAAATGATGCAGCAGAGGATGGGGGCTATTATACAAAAAAAATAATGATTCTATTAAAAATCCATTTTCATTTTTAAAACAAATATATAAATTCTAAATCTGTTCAAAATATTCTAAGTACTGGAACGACAAAGTAAAAAATGAAACAGTTTTTAACCATAGGAAGCTCATGTTTTACTGAGAAGGGAGAAACTATGTATAAAATTATGAACAGAAGGCAAACTGAGTAAGAAAAAAGGCTTAATAGAGGATGTAGCATTCCATTAGGGAAGACCAATGGTTGTGTCATTTAAGTAGCAAATCGATGTTAGGGAGCACAGTACAATGCACCCAAAGAGAAGGCTATACACCACAAAGAAGTTTAGGAGTTCGGATGAATGCATGATTAGGGGCCCAGGTATTGCCTGTTTGAGGGTAACTTCTGAAGAAGTTAGACATAATTCATATGCAAGATTATGGGGGCCAGAATTACACTGATCAAAATGTCAAAGTACAGGAATAACACTTGGATGTTCCAGAAGTGCCCCATACGTTCTTCATAAATGACTGCGTCATGATCTGCCCAATTGTAACCAAAATATAAGGCAAACATCTGTAGAGTTTCTGAAGGATTCCATTAAAACCAGTATAGAAGTCAGAGGTTGATGCCATGTTCTCTGAAGATATGCATTATGAAAAAATATGCATTAGGAAGGGGGAAATGATATACTGGAATCTGGTCACAAGTCTATAGCTATTAGTTATAATTATCTATCTTATAATTTAAGTGATATATCTGAGCTAATGTGTTAGGAATTAGATTTAAATCTGGATATTCTGACCCCAGGTTCATAGAAATTTCTATGGTATAGAGAACATAATCAATAAATCAATACAAATATTTTAAACATCTACTCTATCCTAAACACTGTGATAATAGGGACTGGGGAAGCAAAGAGGGAAAGAGACTCTGCCCTCCCAAGGAGCTTACAATCTCATAGATAAGTCATAGTCATGTTTGAAAATACTACCAAGAGATTTTTATGACATAACTACACATTTTATGATAGTAAATATCATAGTATTTAAGTATCAGTAAATAAGTATCAAAAAGTATTTTAAAGTTCACAAATAGATGAACTTTTTTTAGATGCATTGTCTCATCTGGTCTTCAGAAAAACCTTGTGACTTAGTCTCTAACTCTCCTCTTTACGAGTAAGGAAATTGAGGCTGAGAAAGGCTAAGTGACTTATTCAGGGTATTTCCTAATCAAGAAGTGAAAAAAAATTGTATGGTTATAAAATTGACCATAGATAAACTTCAATTTTCCAGGAGGAAAAACCACGCTCTAGAGAACACAGGTTCAGTTAGAAACAGAACCCAATTCTTGCAAAGAACGTTAATTGTATAACTGTCTCCTATATTCAAGCTTGCCAGCAGCAAAATTCTGCTTTTATTTGTTCATTCCTAGATACTAAGACTTAGAATCACTGAGAAATGTGTTTATGCAAGTAGAGTTTGTTGGAAAATAAAATTAGAAATAAACAGTCAGTGGTCAAGTTTGGAAACTTTTAAGGACTACTTTCTTGGGTTTTCTTTTACATATTCTTGAATTGTATCTCCACATTTCTTCATATTATTACTATCCACTGATTTTTCCCCTAGGAAATATTATTTTACAGTCAAAACATTGTTTTTTATGTTTTCAAATTTTTATTTTTAAATATTTTTCCATGTTTACATGATTTATTTTCTTTCCACCTCCTCTTACCTCTCCAGAGCCAACAAGCAATTCCACTGACCTGTACAAATGTATCACTTGATACTTATTTCCATATTATTCATTTTTGCTGTAGACTGATCTTTTAATGCCTAAACCCCAAATTACATACCCATATATACATATAAGTGATGTCATATGTTCTTCTTTTGCATATCTTCTCCCATAGTTCTTTCCCTCAATGTGGATAGCATTTCCATAAGTCCTTCAGGCTTGTTGCATTGCTACCTGTAGCATAGTCCATTACATTGTATTGTTCCACAATATTTCACTTTCTGTGTACAATGTTCTCCTGGTTCTGCTCATTTCACTCTGCATCAGTTCACTGAGGTTCTCACGGTTCACATAGAAATCCTCCATATCATCATTCCTTTCAGCACAATAGTATTCCATCAACATCATATACCACAATCTGTCCAGCCATTCCCTAATTGAGGGACAACACTTCTTTTTCCAATTTTTTGCCACCACAAACAGTGAGGCTATGAATATATTTGTACATACATTTTTCCTTATTATCTCTTTGGGGTACAAACCTAGCAGTGGTATTGCTGGATCAAAGAGCATGCATTCTTTTAAAGCCCTTTGTGCACTATTCCAAATTGCCTTCCAGAATGGCTGGATTAATTCACAACTCCACCAGCAATGCATTAGTGTTCTGATTTTGCCACATCCCCTCCTACATTTATTACTTTCCTTTACGGTCATAGTGACCAATCTGATAGATTTGAGGTGGTATCTCAGACTTGTTTTGATTTTCATTTCTCTAATTATGAAAGATTTAGAGCACTTTTTCATGTCCTTAATGACAGTTTTGATTTCTTTATCTTTAAACTGCCTATTCATGTCCCTTGACCATTTGCCAATTGGAGAATGGCTTCAAAATGCTGTGTGTTTTTAAGTGATCCTCCTCAGATCATTATTCACAGATTCCACACCAAACTGTTCACATTGTTTAGTATAACAAAACCCTTTAGTGTAAAGTCTAGGCATTAGGTATCACAGTGGATTGATGCAGTAGCAACCTTGGAAGCAGGAAGTCCTGAGTTGAGATCCTGACACATACATACCAGCTATGCAACCCTTAGCAAACCATTTCCAGCCTCTCCATGTTAGTTTCCCTATCTGTAAAATGGGAATGTTAATAGCAATTACTTCCCAGAGTGGTTGTGAGGATCAAATGATGGAATTTTATTTATTTGTTTTTGCTATGGCTATTCGGTTGTGTCCAATTCTCTGTGACCCTATTTAAGGTTTTCTTAGCAAAGATACTAGAATGGTTTGCCATTTCCTCCTCCAGTCCATTTTATAGATGAACAAGTTAAGAGACTTAGCCCAGATCACTAAGCCAGTAAGTGTCAGAGGCTGGATTGAACTCAGGAAGATTATCCCTGATGGCATGCCCAGTGCTCTGTCCATTGTGCTATCCATAACATATGGAGAGTATTTTGCAAATCTTAAAGTGATATATAAATTATGATTATTTTCTGTTTTGACCTGAGCTCGTATAGTCCAGGAATATTCACTTTATGAAATATGGGCTAGCTAATTTGGAAACATGGAGTTCACAGTAAATCAGTGGAATGAAACTCTCCCTTGTGGAGTTAATGCTAGAGCAGCGTGAGGAACAGGGAGACCTTGGCACTGCTGATATGGGAGATGCTGAGCCATCCCTTGATGAGATGCCTGCAAGATCATTGCAGCAGCAAGACAGAAGCTGGAAGGTGGAGAGAGAACAGAGAGACTGGGAAAGGAAGCCCAGGCTGCAGAAATAGAATTGCATTTATGTTCAGTGCACTGGGAGGGTCTTTGTAGTTGACTCAAAGAGAGGTTGTTATTTTACAGTTCATTAATCATTGAGTGTGAGAGGGCTCCAGCAGAGGCTGAAGGAGAAGCACAGGTCAGCGAGCTAGCAGCCAGCCAGACCCATCACATGGGCTGTGGTCATTAGTCACTGTAACTGGTTTGGCTTGTAGGTGCCCTCTGCTTTAAAAGAGAGGACCCCGGCCCATCCATGGATGTAATTATTCCATGTAAAGAGTCTATTTACCCAGATTTTCAAAGTCATAAGAACTGAGAGGATTGAAGAGATAATTATCAAATCAAGATATGTAATAATGTTCCCTCTCCTTACATAATTACCGGGGACAGTGCAAACACATACACAAATGCATACCGCCTCAGATCTGGCAGAATAATTATCACCCCAGGCAGTTTTAGAAAACCTTATCTACTCCTTCTGTCAGACCCATTTCCCCCCATACTTGTCTGCTTTTGTCTTCTCTTTTATCAAGTCTGAAGGCTTTAGCTCTAAGCACTTAATTATTGAACATGCACAAGATGGCACAATTTATTTTAATGCAATTCAATTCTATTTCCTTTACTTCTGTTCAATTCCAAAATCGATTGTCTACTATGTGCAAAGTAATATCTCAGACACAGAGCTGGTGCTGGTTATATGAGAACAAACACCAAAAGCTATAACTGACCTCAAAAAGGTTAAAGGGAAGAGGTAGCATACGCATTATGTGTAAGTAATGTTTATGTATTTATGTATGTATACACACAAATACATGTGTGTACACATACACATACAAAAACATGTACAGACACCTTATATATGCACCTGCATGTGTATACCAGTGTTTCAACAGCCATGAAGGGTACTGAAACAGCCTCTGTGAAGGGCTTAGATGTTAGTCAGATATTGAAGATGCCCATGTCATCTATTGCATCCTGGGCCATTACCAATCATCCTGAGTTTTGTCTTGCCCCAAGACTTGATGACTCTGAAAGACAACAAGGCTGACAACTTTGTGCAAGTGTCATATTTCAACCAATCCATGCACAAGGCAAGGTATCACCTGTGACTTCCTCAGTTCTCTTGGAAAACAAAGGATGAGCAACAATGATAAAAATAATATACATGTACAATGGGGATAAAAATAATTCCTACCCTATGGGATTAATGAAAGTTAGACAGACAGAGACAGACAGACAGACAGACAGATAGATAGATAGATAGATAGATAGATAGATAGATAGATAGATGGATAGAGAGATGAATAGATGGATGCATGGATGGATGGACACATGGATGTCAGATAGATAGATAGATAGATAGATAAATAGATAGATAGATAGTTTGACAGAGAGACAGACGGATAGATAGCAGACTGATGGATAGAGAGATGGATAGATGAATAGATGAATGGATAGGTAGATAGAAGGATAGACTGATAGACAGATAGATATGTAGATAGACAGACTGACAGAACCACAGACAAATAGATAGCTAGATAGATGGAGAGACTGACAGATAGACAGATAGATAAATATGTAGATAGAGAGAAAGACAGACTGACAGATAGATACATAGATAGAGAAATACATAGGTATGTGATAGATAATTGATTTAATGTGTATTTGTATATATGTAGTCACATATATGAACATGTATGTTTATATAAGCACAAATTATACATATATATATATATGAATATGTACAGCTATAACTTTGTGCAGGCATGCCTACACAAACACAAATGAACACATATACACATACTTGCAATGTTTTGCAAACCTTAAAGTATTTTATAAAGATGCTACTACAGCCTAAGATTCAGGATAATGCCATGGTATCTGATCCTTGGATGATTCTAAATGTTCAGCAGGTTTGGTACTGAATATAAATTTCCAGTATTACTCAAGGGAAAGCATTTCAGTTGAGAAAAACACCAACTTTAAGTGGAGAAAAGTCTACAAATATCAAAAAACTTCTGATTATCAAATGCATGTTGATGATGACATTATCTAATGCTTGACAATTTCACTTAAAAGGATATTTTTAGCAACTTTTCACAAATGCTTCTAAATATTTACTAATTAATATATTTGATTGCTAGGGGCACTTTCACCCCAATGGTTAGGATGACAGTGATTAATTTATGTGAGAATGTGTAGTGTTAAGGGTCTTGATTTGAATTCCATTAATTTACTTTGTTATCACAGGCTACAGAAGAAAGCTAAAGCTTACTTTTGTTTTATCTCTGAAGAAAGGGCTTACTTAACAAATTAATAATGTAAACAGGATTACAGGGTAAATATTTAAACCACTTAAGGAAAAACTTCTTAAGCATCTTCTTGTATTTGGAAGTAATAGAAATGAAATCTTAAGAGTACCAAACTTGAGTACTCTTTTGTCTTAAAAGCTTCCCATTGTATATCAAACCCAGTGGCTGGAATGATAAAATCAGCCCCTCCCAGACAATCCAGTCCTGAACTCTTCTCTGTATATCCATCTCCAACTTCCTGATCATTTCTTTAAAATGATAAAATGCTTGAATGTACCTACTGTAAAGCTATCCTCCAATTTCTTGAAGATTTTAATTAACTTGAATGCTTCCATTGTAAAGCTATTCAACATTCTGTCTCCAACCATTGTAAAAACATAATCCTTTCTGGGAGGCTTGATTGCATCAGGATTCTCCTATAAATTAGGGACTTTTCTGAGACTTTCACAGTACAGTGCCTACCTCCATTTCTCTCTCTCTCTCTCTCTCTCTCTCTCTCTCTCTCTCTCTCTCTCTCTCTCTCTCTCTCTCTCTCTCTCTCTCTCTCCTCCAGGATCATATTTTTTTGATAATGGTTAAAGAATGGTTACTTTGAAATTTTCAAGGTCCCCACAATTTCCACTTCACACATAGTGAAAAGCAATTTTTTTATTCCCTTTTTAATATGTGATTTACTACAGATAACTTTGAAATTAATCTTTTCTGCTGCTATTACAGATTATGCCAATTTTTTCTTTGCCTTTATTAACCTACCCTACTGCCTATTGAATATATCCTTTAAAAATCTGAGTTCATGGATGATGACCTGCAGGTCTGGCTATTCCTTCTTTGAGAACCAGCTTCCATTGAATTATCAGATTTCAGTTTTGGAGAGTCTCCCATATTGCATTATCTGCTTCCCTTGGATTTTAGGCTTTAGGATGTGATATATACTATCGTTGAATCTTTTGAAATCAATTCCAAAATTTTTGATTGTATCAAATTGTGCTTAGAATTTCCTTCTCTTAAACTCTTAGTGGCCACTTCCTCCAAGTTTTCTAATTGTTGCCAATCCTCCCATCAGTGTCTCCTTTTTCATAATTTTTTATATAGTATTATTTGTAATTTTTGACTTTGAATTTAAGCTCAGATCTGTCTTTTAAACTTCTTTTCTCATTTCTTTGTTCCTAGCAAATTCAAGTAATGCTTTTTCATATCCAATCCTGGACTATCTTCTAGTGTAGGGTGATTGAAAAGTAAAATTTTAGGTTGAATATCGCCTGGTAAATAAAACCAGTTTTGGCCAGGTCTGTCTGCAAGCAAGAGGACAAAGTCCTTGAGTTCTGCGGTGGAGTGAATGGACAATGTCATTCTTAATGAATGGGACCTATTTATAGGATCTGGGGCATGTGATTTTCTATCATCAATCAAGGAATCAGGGAGGGACTGAGACAAGGTTGGAATAGTTCCTCATTAGCTATTTTTCAAATGAAGATGTCTTGGGATGTCCAGAAGAACTGAATAATAATCTTTCAAAATTGTATTTAATGATCCCTGACACTTTAGGCCTTTGTCTCTGATCACCAAGAGAGATTGCTGACCAATTAATTTTATGGGTATTGCTAGTCTGGTCAATACATTGATTTTCTTATCTGGAACCTAGTCTCTTGGAATTTTTAACTGTCACAATGAGCCTGAGGACCAGAAAAGGCATACCTTATACTTCCTCCAAACTCAAAAAAAAAAAAAAAAAAAAGATGGTTAAGGTCAAAATTATGAACTATTATTAGGAGTCAATGATATCTCCATTACACATTCAAATAGTTAAAGTATCACCATGAGAGTGACATATCTTCTCTCTGATTGTTTTCTATTATGTATCGAAGGTACTTCAGCTTATTCCTTTAACTAGACTGGAGAGTCTATTCCATATTACTACAACAATATCACCTAAGTTTCCTTCTCCCTTTCATGAATATTTTTCATTAGAACTTATCACCCTGTGTAAGTTACAAAACAGGTTTATATCTTCTTGATGTACAATATTCCCTCAGTTCATCTTCAACTCAATCTGCTCTTCTTCAACAAAATAAACTCATTACATTTACAGGCAAGAGTCATGTCCCACTAAGTTGCAATGATGTTATCCAATTAAAGTCATATTGACCTCCCCCAATTAAGCTATTTGGTTGACTTTATCTATTATTCTGACTACTTAGATTGTGTGTTGAGGAATGATTAGTAATCTACGGAATTTGTAAGGGAGATTAGTCTGAGGAGATGGAGTTTGCTTTCAGACTTTTTTTTTTTTAATCTGGTGGGACATCCTGGTGGAAATGACTAGCAGACAATTGGAAATACTGTGCTGAGAGATAAGAGAGATCTAGATTCATCTTTCATGTGTAGAGATGATGTTGAAGACCTGGGAGGAGATGATGTCAGTGAGGGAATAATTGTACTCAATCTAGAGCAGTTTGCTAAAAAAAAAAATATCCTCATAAAGGAATTTCAGGAAAGAAATAGTAAAAACCTACTATGTGGTTGGCAGCTGGGTAGCTCAGTGGATTGAGAGCCGGGCCTAGAGACGGGAGGTCCTAGGTTCAGATCCGGCCTCAGACACTTCCCAGCTGTGTGACCCTGGGCAAGTCACTTGACCCCCATTGCCTACCCTTACCACTCTTCCACCTATAAGTCAATACACAGAAGTTAAGGGTTTAAAAAAAAATAAAAAAAATAAAAAAAAACCTACTATGTGTCAGGCACTGTAACAATAAATTAAAAAATATCATATCACTTAAACCTCAAAACAATCCTGAGAGGTATGTGCTGTTTTTATTTCCATTTTACAGTTGAGGAAATGGAGAGGTTAAATGTCTTGCCCATGGTTATACTGCAAGTAAGCATCTCAAACTGTGTTAAAACTCAGATATTCCTAAATCTAGACTTAGATCTCTACCCCCTGTGCCACACAGCTGCTGCCTCTGTGGGCACTATGAAGGCAAAATGGAGGAATCAAAGGCAGAAAAAAAAAAGGATGTGTATACAAATACATAGATAGATATTTTTATCCCCAAACATAAAATGCATTGCATATGTACAAAATATATAAATATACTTATGTAAACACACAAATATTAACAGTTGTATGCATATATGCACATGTAAATGTATATACCTACATATCCTAGTATATGAGCATATATACATATCTAACCACAGTTGATAGGATGTATCTTTATTAGGGTAAGAGGAAGAATCCCCACTGGTGGTGGCCCAAACTCTCACAATGTACTGCATTCATGTAACACATTTAAAGATTTTTCAAAGTTCCCAGAGGAAAAACTGAAGAACATGAATCTGATCTTGATATTCTGCACAGCTGAGATCACTGACATGAATTGTATTGAATTGGTTTTTTATAGCACTGAGAATTCTTTTAAATAGGCAGCAGAATTTCTTACTGTCTCATATAACAGGTATCAGAGGGTCACAGATTTAGGGATGGAAGGGATCTCAGGAGACATTTAGTCTAACCCCCTATTTTTAAAGATAAAGAGATTGAGACTAAGCGATGTTAAATGACTTTACCAGATTGATAAAGTTAGTAAATGGCTAAGGTAAAATTAAAACTCATATCTTTCTGATTTCAATTATACCATTTGATTCTAAGGTCAAAGTATAATTATGTTACTCCTTCACACATCTATAGGAAATCAAATCAATTAATCGAAGGTGGTAACTATAATGATGTTTGAAAATCAGTTTTTTAAAATCTCCTATTAGTTTATCTCAATGTTAAAGTTTAAACAAATGCTTTTCATCCATGCTAAATTATCTTAGTATGTGGAATATAAATTTCTCAATAACCATACAGTAAGAGTATGCATCAAAACTATAGTTGGAAATCTTTATAAACAACTTTTTTCAGACTACTTCTCACTGTATTACCCAGATTATTAGTACAGTGACCACTGAGCAGCCTGACCCCATTGCCAACTTCACTGAAGATTTAACTCCTTAAAAATTTTGTTCTGGTTCATTTCTCCTTAGGCAACCCAGTGACCTTCGGTTCTCACAATCTCAATATATTGGTGTCAGCAGTGAGAATATCCTATAGATTTATGACCAACTGTAGCTTATAATGCCCAGGAACCAGCCTCAATCTCTCCTATTTAAAGGCATTAATTAAATTTGGTATGTATTATTCTGAATTATAAGTGGAAGCTTTAAGTCTTAAATTTCCCAAAAGAAATCAATGTGGAAAAATCTTATTTTTTTTCCAAAATCTGTATTATATTTGCTTCCTAAATATTTTTATCAGTATACTTGGTTACATTATTTCTACATTTTCCTATTAATATAAAAGGATGAAAAATGTTGCCATTTCTTTTTTTTTTATAAACCCTTACTGTCCATCTTAGAATCAATACTAGGTATGGGTTCCAAGGCAGAAGAATGATAAGGGCTAGGCAGTGCAGGTTAAGTATCTTGCCCAGGGTCACTTAGCTAGGAAATGTCTGAGGTCATATTTGAACCCAGGACCTCCCATCTCTAGGCCTGAATCTCAATCCACTGAGTCACCTAGCTGCCCCCTCCCCAAATTTAACTTTTCTAAAGAAGGCTGTTGGATATCATTAAATTTATGAAAAAGGGACAAAAGAAATCTTCATAAATTTGAAAATGCCATGGAGCTTACTTCCAGCAATAGTTGTTTGATTAATTTATTATGGATTAGTTAGTATTTTCTGGCCACAAAGTTCAAATATTTGGAAAATATCTTGAAAAAAAGTGATGTCAGTTTGAGAAGCTTTTTTTGTAAAAGCTTCTTTGTAAACACATCATATGTTATGCTTTAAAATGTTCTAAATTTATTTATATTTAACATTCTTTTCTTTTTTTAAATTTTGAGTTAAAATTTTCTCCCTCCTTCCCATACCTTGACACACCCTGAGAAGTTCAGAAATATGATATCCATTAAACATATGAAATAATGCAAAACATATTTCTATATTATAAAATATTTTTAAAAACTTAACCAATTGAGAAAATTATACTTCACTATTCACTCTGAACTCCGAGTTCATCAGTTCCCTCTCTGCAGGTGAATACCATTTCTTCATCATGATTCCTTTGTACTAATGATAGTAGACAAATCTTTCATAATTGTTCATCAATACAACATTGCCATTATTGTGCACAATGATCTCCAAGTTCTCACTTTATTTTGCTCAAGTTCATCTAGGTCTTGCCATGTTTTATTTTGTTTATTTCTGAACCTCCTCCTCATCATTTCTTATAGCACAATAATACTTCATCATAATCATATGTCATGACTTGTTTGGCCATTTCCCACTTGATGGACATCCCCCCAATGACCAATTCCTTATTACATATAGAAATATTTTTTTTCATATGTGTCATTTTCCTTTATCTTTGTATATAAACCTTAGAGTGATATGTCTGGGTCAAAGAGGAGGCAAAATTTTATATACACTTTTTCACATAGTTCCAAATTGTTTTTCCAGAAAGGTTGCACCAGTTCACTATTCCACCGATAGTGCATTAATGTACCAATTTTTCCTCATCCCTTCCAGCATTTGTCATTAATCATAGAAGTGAGATGGTATGTTAGAATTACTTTAATTTTTATTTCTCTAATCAATAGTTAATTAGAGCATTTTTTCATATGACTCTATATTCATATGAATACCATCCATTTATATCCTTTGAGCTTTTATCAATTGAGAAGATTTTGTATTTTTTAAAAATAGATTTGGCTCAGTTCTCTCTACTTTTTTGAGAAATGAGACCTTTATCAGAAAACATGCTGTATATTTTGATATATCTTCATTATCTGTGGTATCTTTTTAGCAAGACATGGTTTCATTTGTTATTTTTTTAATTGTCAATTTTTCTGCTTTTATTTTGTCTGAGATCATGATTACTACCTTTAAACTGACTTCATTTTGAGAAATCTACTTCACAGCACACACACTCATAATACATACACACTCACACAATCAAAAAGATTTTTATATACACCCTTAATTTTCTTGCTATTGATTTTCAAGATAAGAACATTTCCAAGGAAACAAGTAAATGAAGTTATTAGCTCTGACTTTGTCTTGTTATCTCCTTTTGTTCAGAAATATTTAAAAGCTTTTCCTTAGCTCCGTCAATGACATATTAAGTTACACACTCTATTTAGGAATGAAGCAAGATGCTTAGCCTCATTTAGAAGCACAATAATGGCCACTGAGTGAAAGTTTCTTAGACAGATACCTTTTTCAAAATTTATTTTATTTTATTATTCTATTTTCAAAAAAGAAGTATACAGTATAGAACTTTAATGAATTAGGGATACATCAATTTCTTAAGCCACATTGAAGAACAGGCAAAGGAAGACCAGTGAAAATTTTGTCCCCTGAAGAAATAGAGAGGGAAAGACCACCACCACAGCAATAAAATACTGAAATATCATATAAATGTGACATGCATATAAAAAAGTCATCTGAGGAGAGCAGTTGAATCCTTGCAATTCTATCGATGTTTAGAATAAAAGTCTACAGAAAACAAAACCCTGAAGTAAACTAATAACTGAATGAGATATCAACATATTTGTATACTACCGGTATGTTGATTTTTGGCTGAAAAAGATGACACAGCTGAAGAAATCATAGGTAGCACATTGTGTGACTGTGTCCTTACTGTCAAAAAATAACATTAGAAAAGTTAGACTAGCTTTGTCATTTAATAGTTTTTTAAATAAAATTTATTAGAATTAAAAATTTTCAATTATCTTATTTTTTCCAGATTACATGTTGAAACAAATTTTCACAGTTGTACATTTTAAGATCCATGTTTTCTCCCTCCCTCCCATTCCTTCTCCCTCCTCAAGAAGGCAAATTATATGATATAGGCAATACATATATAATTCAATACATATTTCTTTGTTCATCACATGAAAGAAGACACATTTTGTTTACACCAGGGAAAATTTCATGAAAGAAATAAATAGAAGAATGGTATGCACTCAGTGTGCATGTAGATGCCATCTGTTCCTTCTATGTGAGTGGTTATCCTTTTTTGAGTCCTTTGGACTTCTCCTATATCCTAGCCTTCTTGATAATAATTGTCATTCACAGTTGATCAGCATGCACTCTTGTCACTGTTTATAGAGTTCTCCTGGATTTGTTCACTTTGCAGTTTCCATTTTTTTTGACACCTTAAAAGGAGCTACTATAAATATTTTTGTACAGATAAGTTATATACCCCTTATCTTTACTTTCTTTCAGATACAAACCTAATAGCATTGCCAGGTCAAAGTGCATGCACAGTTTTATGGACCTTTAAGGACCTTTATGGACCTTTGGGCATGATTCCAGATTATTCTCCAAAATGGTTATATCAATTCATAGCTACACCAAGAATGTTCTAATGTCCCAGTTTTTCCATATCCCCTCCACCATTTATCATTTTCCTTTTTTTTTTTGTCATGTTAGCCAGTCTGGTAAATGTGAGGTAATACCCCAGAGTTGTTTTATTTTGCATCTATTGAGTTTGGGTGAATTGGAGTGATTTTGGATAATTTTTTTTAATTTTTATTTTTTCATCTGAAAATTGCCTATTCATGTCCTTTGACTATTTGTGAATATACTGACTTTGAATTGCAACCTAGTCTTAAATCCTGACTCTAATAAGAAATGCAGAGAAAATTATATTCAATCCTGAATGGAATGAAAGCAAAATCTTCTGCAACTTTTACATAAAGCTACTTTCATTTTTGTTTTTTTAATAAGGGGAACTGTGGATGGGGATGTGGGAACAGAGCAGAGATGAGAGGAGACTTGAGATTTCATAAGCATAAAGAGTACCCTCTAAGGAACATCCTCTATCCATGCAGGTCTCCAACTTTTCTGCAATTTATATTGTTTTAGAGTAATGCTGAGGTATTAAGGAATTAAGTAATTTACCCAGTCATGAAACCATGATATGTCAGAGATTGGATGCTCCCTAGGCAATCTGACATGCTACCTTTCATCTCCAATCTCATTATTTTGCCAAAATAATTTGAAACATCAAGATTTTTAAAAATAATTGTCACATGCATGTACATCATATGCATGCATGTAATGAGTAGGTTTTCTCTCCTTTGTAGCCTAGCAAAGTTCTTATGCCTTGTGGAATAGGTGAACCAGCATGTAAGAATGATTTTGGAGTTGGAGAATTTTTCAGATATATCATTATATTTCTTTTAGCCCAAATTAAAAAGAAAAGAAAACAAAGCAAAGCAAAAGCATTAGATTCCTTCAGACTATTCCACTGTTTACTGAATTCCAGGTATATTGCTAAGTGCTAGAGATTAACATTAAATAAAAATTAACTAATTAAAAATGCCCTGACCTCAAGAAGTTTATATTATTCTGGATTGTAAGGTAAAGGGAAGACACATACTATATACATCATTATAGTGCCCAGCATTTCTTTTACATAATAAGAATTAAATAAATAGCTATAGAATAAATGAATAAATTAAATTTGCCCATTTGTAAGTGGATGTGTCTAACAGTTAAAAACCATTTAAAGTATTTAGTTCTGATTGATGTCAAATGAACCTATCCTATCTGAGATGACTTGCTTCAAAACACCTTTATCTTATAGAGCTTCCAAAGCTTGGAGTGGGGGATGCTGATAAGTACTTCATAATAGATTTAGTATTTTGTTTGAATCTCTCAAATCAGAAGCACTTAAAGTTTTCTTTCAAAATGTGTTTTCATTTCAGTTTGATCTGAATTATTTTAAAGGTTTTGCCAAAGGACAGGTGATTACATATAGGTCATGATTATTAGTATTCAATTATTTTCATTCATGTACGATTCTGCGATGTCAATTAGGGTTTTCTTGGCAAAGATATTGGATTTTCCATTTTTTTCCTCCAGCTCATTTTAAAGAGAAGGAAACTGAGGCAAATAAAGCTTATTAACTTGCCTGGGGTCCCACTGCAAGTAAGTGTCTGAGGTAAGGCAAACTTATCTTAGGCAAATGAGTTTTCCTATCTTCAGTCCTAGTACTCTGTCCACTTTGCCACCTAGCTGCCTATAGGTCATAATACATCAATCTATCAGTCTATATAATTTAAACAGTTGTCTAAACGGGTAATGATCTGGGTCCAGAGTTTAACAGGAAAGGGGAGACATAATTAGTTTTCATTTTGGAAAATGCAAAATACTTTTAATGATCTTGAGTTTATCCCTGAAACAAAGATCCATCTTAAAAACAACACCACCTATATTCTCCCAATTATTCTGTTTTACTTAATAAGTCATGAGATTCCAGAGTCTCCAAAGAATGAAGTTGAATGTTACCCAGGGGCACAGAAGGGACATATGGTGGTAGAATTAGACTGCCTGTAACAGATTGTAAACAAACAATGGCACTGATAAAGTGCCATAAAGGAAATCTTTGGAGAGATATATAACCAGAGGAAAAGATCAACCTGTCTGTCTGAGATACCAAAACTGGTTTTCTTAGATTGTGTTCAAATCACAATCAAGTTTTCAAAATAGAAATCATCTAATCAAGCAATTCCTTTCACTATTAAATAAAACTTTCTAACCTACTTACTCTTGCTAATGAAAACAAAGGCTAACCAATGGGCAGGCCATAAGCTCCAAAAGAATCACTAGATGTCAATAAAGCTAGAACCAATTTTTATTTATTTATTTTTTAAACCCTTATCTTCCAATTTAGAATCAATACTATGTATTGGTTCTAAGATAGAAGAGTGGTAAAGGCTAGGCAGAGGGGGTCACTTAACCCTGATGACATAGCTCTTGTTGCTCTCATATCTTTGAATTGATATTGTAAAAGTTTAAATTTCAGTTTTATCCCAAATATGATAGTTTTATAGTAATATTGTCATCGCTGAATTTAAAATATTATAGCTTAAGTCAAAATTACTTTTAGCAGCTTTATTTACAAAGAAGTGGAAAGAATGAAAGTGGAAAAATGTAGCTAAAGAGCCAGATTTTAACAAGCCAACCAGCCTTTCTCTGATGAAATGAGGCTCAGCCCCACGTGGACTTCTCCATGTCCCTTGTCCCCACGTGGATTTCCCGGTAATCCACAACCAGAAGTCCGGATGGTGTCTTCAGCTAGAGTTCCACTCACTCAGAAAGCTGATGCAAGATCCAAGGAAAAGGTCTCCTCCAAGCCAAGGCAGGGATCTCTGGAACCAATCTCTCCAAAGACCAGGAAGGGAATGAATGCTAGACCATGTTAGTGTCTTTCTATACACCTTTTTCCCACTTCATTTCTTGTCAATTTGTGTCACTACTTCTTTATAGAAACTAATGACAGTCTTTCAATTTACCTAGCACTGGCCAAGGCGGGGGCAGTGACCTTTGGAGGTGTCACTTAGTAAGTGACTTGTGAACTCTCATACTTAATGGTAAGTGGGGGTACTTTAGTTCTTGATTTAATTAGCTAAAAATAGACAAGGGAAGAGTTAATCCTTTCTTCACAATATGCAAACAAGATAAAGGTTAAAAAAAGAAAAAAAAAGAAAATGAGGCAAGAAAAATTAAGGGATTTGTCAAGGATCACACAATTATTAAGTGTCTGAAATCATATTTGAACTCTGGTCTTCCTAAATGCAACACTCAATACACTGTACCACCTAGCTGCAAGAGAATGAAAAAAGACAATAAAAAGAAATAGAAATATTATTTCACCTCCCTGCAGAAGTTATATTTCCACTTTCCTAAGCAAAATCAATTTCTCAACTGACTGTAATGTAACATGACTGTAATGGCTTTAGAAAATTCTTTTCTGATGCCATGCTGAGTTTCCATTAGCTGTATTTAGAGATTGCTAAATACACAAATGGTTTAGACTAATAATGTGGCAGTACTGGTGATGGTGGCAATACTCTCTGTGTATATGTTTCCCTGTGGTCCCTTCACATAATATAAAATTCAGACAAATGTTCACAAAATGTAGCCTAGTGCCTGGCACATAGTAGGTGCTCATTAATTGCTTATTGATGTTAATCTTTGTAGATTTTCTAATTCAGGGAAATATTTTACAGTATCATTAGACTGGCAATTTTCAAATATATAAATGTATTCCCCCAAAGTTACTTCTTCTGTTATTATTTCCAGAAAGTATAGGCATTCTAGCATTCAGAGAATAGCTTAAACAAAAGCCTTGATGCACTTCTACAATGAAAGGGAGTGATTCAGTTGCATGCCACAACCCATTTCTTATTTGAATATCTCAGTATGTTGAATAACAAGAAAAATGCAAAATGATTCCTAAATTATGATTTTGAGTGTCTAATTCTGACAATAAATTAAATAGGAAATATGGAAGTGGGGCTGCTAGATGCCTCAGTGGGTAGAGAATCATGAGTAGAATTAAGAGGTCCTGGGTTCAAATCTGGTCTCAGACACATCCTAGCTCTATGACCCTAGGCAAGTCACTTACCTCCATTTGCCTAGTGTAATAGGAAATAGACTTTAAAAGTAGGAAAGCAGACTTAGCAGACAGACTAAGGGAAAAAGCCTTGGCTGTCAGCCAGGGACATTCTAAATGGAATGAAGGGGAAAAAAAACTGTTTGCCCTTGAGGACTCTGGACAAGCTGGAAAAGGGAGAGGGGTGTGGATGCCTTTACCTGCCCAGTGAGGAGCCCAAGGAGTGTGGAGTTACCACTGAGAAGGAAGACCTGCCAGGGAAGATCAAGTGAGCAAGAAGATCTAGCTGGGGTGGTGGACATCTCAGTCTGAGAAAAGCTCTTTGATTAGCATTTCCTGGATTTACCTTCTTGTGGACCCATTTCCTGTACCATCAAGAAGAGCTGAAGTGGACATGGCTTTGTGAGAGACCCATTTTCCCTTCTAGTCTGTAATAGTCTGATTAGTGCAGTGCAGGTTTTAACCCATTCTCCCACCCCCTGTGTGGTCCCTAGTGATTAGATTCAATGTGACCTTTCCCCATTATCCCTGACCCTCAATTATTATTAAAACCCCCGTTTATAATTCTTGTGTCCTTGTACTACCCTGTCACTTGATGGTTTCACAGACTTCCTGGCTAGGTGGATCAGTGTGACAGTTAAGGCCCAACAGTCACTCCTGTCAAATGCCATTCCCCAAACTGCCAAACCCAATTTCCCTAACTTGTTTGATCCCAGACTATTGTCCATTCCTGTCTCCTACTCACCCTTCTGAACCCAGATAAAATATATAAGTTAACTCCAGGTTTTACCTTAAAACTAGTCTTTACTACTCTTCTGTGTTGGAACTGATGCTTGAAATTTATTCTAAGAGTAAAGATAAGGATTTTTAAAATATTTTTAAAAAGAAAAGAATGAAAGTAATATCAGAAAGAATGCTAGATAAGGAGTTAGAGAAACTTATGAGAATCCTGGAAATGGCAATAATTTATTACGTTTTACATCTTGAATACATTATTTAATCTCTCTGTGCCTTAATCTCCTGATTTGAAAAAAAAGCTGGATACAGGGCAGCTCAGTAGATCAATGGATAAAGAGCCAGCCCTCGAGATAGGTTCACATCTGGTCTCAGATATTTACTAGCTATGTGACCCTGGACAAGTCACTCACCCCCAGTTGCATAGCCTTTTCCTTTCTTCTGTCTTGGAATTGATATTTAGAATTGATTCTAAAATAGAAGACAAAGATTTTAAAAATTAAATAATAAATACAATAAAACAAGAGGAGAGGAAGAGATGAGATTATGTCTGGAATCTCTTTTAGCTAATAAGCTTAAAATACATAGGTTTTCAAATGAAAGACACTAAAGAATTATTTTTTTCATGGATAAAAAAAGAACAGAATGGCAGAATGGATCCCTGAAATAACAACCAATTTGAATTTTAACACCATTTAAGATGTCCATCAAGATTGAAAAGAAGCAAATTAAAAGCTACATAATCTCAATTGCTGTGGTCATATCAATATGAGGTAATACGGATAGCATTAGCTTTGGAGTCTTAAGATCCTAGGTTCAGATTCTGGCTTGTATACTTGCTACCTGTGTAACTGTGGGCATACAGCAACTTAAAAAAATAACCTGTAACCATGGAAAAATACTCTAAATTAATTAATTAATTAAAAATTAAATTTAAATTAAAATTTAAAAAAGAACATATGAAATATTAATGTATCAAAAATAAGATATTTAAACTGGTTTTCTAAGATTGTGTCATCACACTATAAAGTCTTCAACATGTAAATAATTTATTTAATCAAGTAACTCCTTTGGGAATAATAAAAAAATGTTTTCAATACATAATCTATTCATACTTACTGACATACTACAGTTCTCAATTATTTATATGTAGTCCTAGAATTTTTTTTTTGAAATAGCCTGGAAATTTAAATAGGAAATAATATTAGGCTGACCTATTATCTGTAAGGGGGCAATATTAGTCCACAAACATGTAATACAAAGGTAAAATTAGCAAAGAAAAAACACAAACAAATCAAAGAGCAAAGGAAATTACATATAACCCTGCACTGACCATCCATCTATGGCTGATCAGGACAAAAAGCTACTGAAATTTCCCTCTGGATCCGCAGCTCCATCATGTTACCTATTAGGGAATTGATAGACTTTCTGCTTTAGGTTTCCCTAGTGAGGCACCCCTTGGAGTATTAAATTCATTTCTCGACAATTCAATACTAAAAGAAATAGAAAGGTTGAAAGAGGTTACAGTCACAAAACATAGTGTGGAAAGATCAAAGGATCACAGGGCTGCAAGGCAACTGCAAAAGGTCACTTCATCTGGCAGGATGCCTCTAGCCAGGGCTTCAGGTCAGACACACTGTATTTCTTAAAGTTATCCATGGGAGGAGATGCAGTATTTTTCCAAATAATGTTCTGACATTTCTAACATTTTCCCTTAACTTTGCATTTCCCTTTTGATAAGTGGAATTTATGCCAATTTCATGTTGTATGTGGATGCATAACATATCCACTCATATGGATATGCGTGCAAATGTATATTCAGGACTGGAATGCATATATGTACACATACTATTTGTATTTGAACATTCTACATACGCATAAGAATAATCGTTTTATTTTTTCATCTTTTGGTTTTATAACAAAATTCACACACTTGATCATTCAGCAAGGGAGCATTTATTAGAGGGTTCTTTGTACCAGTTGCTGTTTTTGGTGTTGAGGGGCAAAAATAAAATAAAGTGAAATGAAATGAAATAAAATAAAATTTATATATAGTTTGTGTGTACATATATATGCATATATATGTATACATATATATGAAATAAATGAAACAATCTCTACCTTAAATAAGCTGACATTTTATATGGGCAGAAAAGATCTATTTATCTAAATGTGTTATATATACTCTACCTATGAATGCTTGAATACACACACGAATATAGATATATAGATAATATGCATATGTATGCATTGTATATGAATATATATTATATATTATGTATGTATCTGTGTTTGTATATCTACACTAAATACACATGCTTACATATTATATAATGCACATATAATATGTAGTCATACAATACATTTCATTATGTATATTACATAGTATCATATATTATATATACAAAAATAACAAAATCGAATTTTTTACTAACAAGACTCTTGACAACATTGGCAATGATAACAGCATCAACAACAACAAAACAAAAGCTCTAATTTTAAGGACAAATTTTCTTGACTCTCATTCAAGGGAAGTAGAGGTAGAAATACAAAAAGCTGAGTTCCTTCAGGACATAGTTTAGCACGTATTATGTTGCCGTGCTCAATAGTTGTTTCATTTGGTTTAGTGTTATTCTTCATAGTGCTTAGCCCAGGACTGAGTATTAATAGGGGTGCTAGAAATACTTGTTGACATGATGATTGAATGATGAGATCGAAGTAATTTTCTTACTGGTTCTGGAAATCAGTCCTAAATTACTGAACCTCAATATGGGTGTATTATGCCAATAACAACCTGACCAACTCAAAATCTTTCATATTGAGATAATTATATCACCGTGTGTCACCCTGTACCTTCATTATAACAGGGCAATCTCTGAATTATGTTCAAGTTGTTACATCTATGTTCCTATGCTTTAATTGTGAATGTCCAATCATTTTTCTTTGTAAATTGGATGCCCTACAGGTAACCCTTCTGAATCAGTCCTACTTCACTCATCCTACTGATTTTGGTCCATTTCTTCCCTTAAAAATGATAAATTCATAAAAAAACTTTATCAAATTCATAAAAAATGCAATTTCATCCACAAATTTTATTAACATCAATCATTTGATACATGAAAGAAGTTTGGAAAAATTTCTAAATTGTCTGACTGATTAGGCAAAATAATTATGATCAAAGTTCAAAACCTAAAATGGACTTTAAGGACATTGAGTCTTGCCCTTTGGTGCTTTTCATTGTTGGAGCATGTATGTGTGTTGGAGTTTTTTTTTTTTTTTTTTTTTTTTTTTTTGCTTTTTTGGATGTTTGGTGGTGAGTTTGGGCAAGCTTGGAGCATTCCTTACTGTGCCATCCTGACTACAGGAAGCAGAAGCCTAGCTCTTTTGTTTTTCCGATTTTGAAAGAAAAACTGGAAGGGACTTGTCCATAGTCCCAAAGCTAGTAAATGACAGAGTTGAGATTCATACCCAGTTTCACTGACTCCAAGTATTATTGCATTATTATTATACCATGCAATAAAGACTTGGTATTTCCTTTAAGTTTGTAATACTTCTCATAACAGACTCTAAGTAACTAAGCCTACAAATGATGAATGAATATCTATTAAACCAAGTAACATGGCAAAGTAATATTAGGTGATTCCACAACTGTTTGAAACCCTACAGTAATGTATAGTAATTAGATATAACTTCATTGACTCAAGGACAGATCTAAAGAGAACCTAATAAACAGAAATAGCCAGTGACTGATAAATGCATGAATTGTAATCACTCTGAAAGGATCAAAATAGATGTATAAATCCAAGTATGTATTTTTATCATGCTTATTCATGACTGGCATGCTCTAAAAATGCAACTGGGTATGATGTTTATTTTGAAGAATAAAAGAAGGCAGCCTAGGTTAGTTGCCATCTTGAGCAAAGCTGTCTGGTTCTTAGTTTTATTTGATGTGTGCTATGGTATAAACTGAGGATAAAAGCATGGAACTCATACACATATTCTTAATATGTGTGTGTTCATGGACATGGGTATAATACATATAAATGCATACCCACATGCATGTTTACACATGTGTACATATGTGTGAATTTTCATTTATAAAATTTAGAGGTATGAATATATATAATCTATAAAGATGCATATTTATCAGTAAGTTATACTTAGCTAATTTCCCTGAGCATGAGTCATCTTTCTTTCATTTAAATTCATTAAGATGCATAAAATTATAATGGAAAAACTCATATTTGACCTACTGGATACATAACTAGTCTTAGAGTCAAGAAGGACTAGTTTCAAATCCTTCCTCTGATACACCTTAGCCATTTAATCTCAGGCAAGTAACTTTACCTTTCAGTGCCCCAGGAAATTGTAGATGACTACAAATTTCAGAACAGATACCATATGAGCATCTCTTATGAGTTTTTCTCACCAAGTTCCTTATATGGTTGAAGATATAAAGTCCTCCTTTCAAAACAAACTAAATATTATTAATTAATCTAGACTAAAAACCTGTCCTTGAAATTTCAAAATATTAACTGGGTGGAGCAGATTCTTTAAGAATCATTCACATTCCATTTCAAACACATCAATAAAAGGGGAGAACCTATTAACAAAAAATATTTGCCACAACCCTCATTTGCACAATAGCAAATATTAAAAAATGATAATGAAGTCCATATTTTTTAAATATTAAAAGTCAGTATTTTTTCCAATCATAAAATATTATGACAGAAACCATGCAAATGCCAACAAAAGAGATGCTGAAATTTCCTGGGCTTTAGATTTAAGATAAATAAATTAATATTATATTAATAAGGTTTCATTTTATGGTAAGTAGTATCCCCGTGTTTTTGAAACACACAATATCCAGTTGAGAACAGCGTATGATTGATGGACTATAAATGAAATCTTATTATCTTTCATTGACCTAAAAAGATGGCTGCAGTATAGTATTAGACCTGCACTTTAATGAATAGGATGAGCATTATTAGATACCTGCCCAATAAATTGTAATTTCTCTATATAAATATTTATAATACTCACATTATCTTAGACAGTATTCTAGTACCCCTTTTTTAAGCCCATTATTCTGATAGGTCAATAGCTATATTTGATTTATGCCAAAATGTGGAGCAGAAAAGGGCTTATTGATCCATTTTATTCATATAAGATAGAGATAAAATAGTAAAAGAAGCACTTTCTTCTATATGGTTTTAGGATGATAACCCTGGAGAAAGGCCAAGACCTATATTCAAGGTCACGAGGCCTTTATCTAAGGTAATAAATAGAGAAAATCCTCTCTTCATGGTTGTTTGTATTTCCTTTCCAGGTGGAAATTTATAGATCTGCTATAAAATAATCCTTCTCCTTGAGTTCCAAACTCACTCAGCCTTATCTAATGAAAATATTCCACTTTTTAAAAGTGGTAATAAAAGAACATTTCTTAAAAGTTCATGTTATAAGTTCAATATACTCAGTTTGCTGGAGAATCATTATGCCATCATCTCCGAGTCAAAAAGAAATGGGTTAAAATTCCCACAGTTAACATTTATATGTCGATAAAATCACTGATCTAGTCTCCATCCTTCACTTACCTAAACAATAAGAAAATGATTTTCAAGTCTTTTTCACCTTTCAGGCAATCATTTTAAGAAGGGATCTTTCAGGTTCTCTTTCCCCCTTTAATGCAGTCATTTGAAAGGCGGTAAGCTTGGTCATCATCCCAATAGATAAGAAGCTGCTCCGCTATTTGCAAAATTAAATGTCATTTTTTCCTTAGTAAAAAGGAATGACATTTGTTAGCAAGTAAAATTTTTGTCTACACCAGCCTTAGTTTTATAAAAATCAGTAATAGTTCATTTTTTCTTAGATATTCTCATTTATGGCAAAAGGGATAAACTTTTCAACAAAAATTCCCTTCCAAGGCTAAACTTGTGGACAGAAAAGAATGTCTCTTCATAAATAATGTCTCTTACACACACAGGCTGTGAAAAAAAATATAACTAAAATTAAATTTACGTTTAAATCTCTAAAGCCATGATTCCTATGAGACAGAGATATAGGAAGCTGGAAAAAAAAAACAAAAAAACACTGGTTCTTGTAAAATGAAATTAAGTCTCTTTCTGTATATGTGAGGCATTATCCTTTTAAGGTTATGCCCTTTAGAGGTGAAAAGGGTTTTTTCCCCCCAATGCCTTTAAGTTATGAAAAGATTTGTCTTTTGCAGAGGTAATACCTTACATTCCTTATCAGTTAATATAACTTGTCCTTTTCACAAAAAATACTTTTTCAAACCTTCTCATGCTTTGCCCAGCCTCCATCCTGAATGATGACCACCAACCACCCACCTCCTTTTCATGTGCTACTGAACCAAGATTGAGGAAATCACAAAACTCTGCTGACTGGGTCCACTACAAATTTGCATTTAATTGTAACTGGACACTAATGAAGCAAAGATAGCAATCCATACTCCCCTTAGAGTTTTCTCCCTTCTGCTCTTGTTCACATCCTTCATCGGTATTCCTCTATGATCTTGTCCCTCACTCTAGTCACAGTTAAAGAAATGATTCTACTTCTTGCCAAGGAATATCCCTTCATTTTTGCTCTTGACCTCAAAGCCTCTCAGTTCGTCTAGAAAATACTCTGTCATGCTCCTCCTCTATCTTTCTCTTATATCTTCATTGTCTCCATGCCTACTAGGTTCTTAACTGTTGCTTGCAAACTTGGACATATAAAAGCCTTACTTGATCTGAAGATTCTAGTTAGATATTGTTCTATATGTCTTATCTCCTTCATGATTAAATTCTTTGAGAAAGCAATTTATGACCAGTATTTCCAGATCCTCTCCTGATATTTTCTTCAAAGCCATCCAAAATCTGGATGTGGATCTCATCATACAAGTGACAGTGTCTTCTCCCAGGTACCGATAATCTCTCAATTTTGTTCTTCAATTGTTTTTCAGTGGGGTCTGACTCTTTGTGACTTCATTTGGAGTTTTCTTGGCAAAGATACTGCAGTAGTTTGGGATTTCCCTCTCCTTTTATAGATGAAGAAACTATAAGCAAACAGGATTAAGTGATTTGCCTGGGGTCACACAGCTAGGAAGTGTCTAAAGCCAGATTAACCCAGAAAGATAAGTCTTCCTGACTCTAGTTCCAATACTCTATCCACTGAACCACTTAGCTGCCCAATCTTTCAGTTAAATAATCTAATGACCTAATTCTGATCCTTGTGGACATCCCCTTAGCAAGTACCACTACTGATGACTGTATCCTTTTGAATATTCACTCTTAGGTTTTGGGGACAATGATCTCTGCTGGTTCCTAGCTCACCTAATGACACTTTCTTTCTTTCCTTTTTTCTTTTTTTATTTATTCATCTCAAATTTTTTAACTGTTGGTGTTCCATCCTGGGTACCATTCTCTTTTCTTATTCTTGTTGTTGTTAATTTATGTTTGATTCTTCATGGCACTGTTGACCAAAGTGTTCATGGGTTTTTCTATGTAGAGTTACTGGAGGGGCTTGCCATTTCCTTCACCAGTATATTAAGACAAATAGAGGTTAAGCAACTTGCCACAGTGTCTGAGGTCATCTTTGAACTCAAGTTTTCCTGATTCAGGCCAAGTGATCTATCCACTGAGTCACATATCTTTTTTGCCTTTTCACTATTTCACTAAGTGTTCTTATCACCTTCTATCATTTTATCACCTTGATTCAGATGATTCCTACTATATATCTTGCTCTAGTCTCTCTGCTGAATTTTAGTAAGGTATCTCTAAATGACTTTTGGAATTTTCTAACTGAAAGTTCTTTAGGCATCTCCAAGAGTAGCTAATATTTATCTAGTACTTTGAGATTTGCAACATTTTACTTGTTATCCTAAAACAAAAAAGGAAGGAGGTGCTATCCACTATGAATAATCCATATTCCCATTTTACAAATGAGGAAACTAGAGACTGAGTGAATTGTCCAAGATTACACAGCTAGTTAAATGTCTGGGGCGAGGTTTGAACACAGGACTTTCTGACTCTCCTTCCAGCTACCTTTAAAAACAATTCTTAAAAATAAAGTTCTAGCATTTACATAGTGCCTTAAAATTTTCATAACACTTTGCAGTTAATTCATTTTGAACCTCATAACAAGGCAGCTAGGCAGCTTAGTGCATTAAGCACTGAACTAGGAGTCCAAATGAAGTTACCTTCTATTGAGGGAAGACAACAGACTTGGAAATGGGATAGAGGAGGAAAGGAGTTCTGTCAAGGAGGAAGAGTCTGATGCTGATTGTGACATGCATCTAGATGATTGAAAACTGGACTGCTAATCTTGAGACCCAAGACTAGTTAAATTAAAATTGAACTAATCACTCTAGGGTCACAAGGGTAGGAGTCAAAGAGAAGAGTAAAAGGAATAAGAGGTGGAGAGAGTAGGTAGAAGGGACAGGAGGAAGAGAAG
The DNA here is from genome assembly GCF_016433145.1 of Gracilinanus agilis. Classification (NCBI taxonomy): domain Eukaryota; kingdom Metazoa; phylum Chordata; class Mammalia; order Didelphimorphia; family Didelphidae; genus Gracilinanus; species Gracilinanus agilis. The sequence continues at coordinate 256,622,419 of NC_058134.1, read as the reverse complement.
AAGTACAAGAAAAAGAAGAAGAAAGGAAAAGAGAAGAAAGAGGAGAAAAATAATGAGCAGGACCAAGAAGAAGAGGAGGAAGCTGTTGCTATAGGTAGCATAGCATGGAGGTGTCCAGGATGGGGCATGTTGGACCTGAGGAAAGTAATAGGAAAAAGTGAAAACTCACCAATTAGAGCCCAATGTCACCAATTTATCTACTTAGGTAAATGAAATAGAGCAGTGATATAGCTAGATTTAACAATGCCTTGAGTAATTTCATTTGAGACAATGGGAAGGGGCAAGCAGAAAACTGTTGTACCACCGGTACAGGAATAGTAGAAGCTTGCTATTCATTCCCACAACAACTCCATTAATGACTAATTTGTCCTCTGGATTAACTTCAAACCCAATATCTGGTTGAATTAGACAATACTTGCAAGATCACTTAGAGAAGCATGGAGATAGAAGTCACATGAAGAAACCATTGCTCTCCCAAATGTTCTCTTGCTGGGACAAAACCTCTTTCACAGGAGACTAGAGTAATTTAAATTAGACTATCATACAAACAATAAACATTTGCTCCTCACACATAAAATTTAACATTTTACTAATAAATGACTTTGGAATGACTAGAAAATATCTGAATATCCGAAATAATCTGAGGAATATTGTGAATTAACCCAGTTCTCTTTTCTGACAACTAGAGGTCATGTTTAAAGCCCTCCTTAAGACCAGGTGATTCAGAGACATGTAAACTTATATTTCTTTACAGATTAATGGGATCTTTACATGTCATTGAAATATAGAAGTATTTTTTCTATAGACAAGTGATTTCTCTTCCTAAAGTCTATATTAGGAGAGGATTCAATGTCTGCTTGTTTCCTAATCTTGGCTCAGACAGCTATAATCTCATTCTTGGGTAGTCTCAGGGCAGACAAGATCAAGGCAAACTGCAGATTTAGTGCCATCATTCATAGAACTTAGAATTAAAGCACTGGTTATTCCCTATGACTCCAGGAGTTCAGAAAACAAACCAAAAAATTCTTGCTCGGTATGTATGACTCCAGACACTTATATAAGGCCCTTCTGTCAGTGCAAGCATAACTGAATGTATTCTATATTGCTTAGGGTTGAATATTGTGACTATATCCCAGAAAGTAAGAAAATGAATTCTATAAATTGGAAACAATTTTCACTGATAAATGTTTTTATTTTTTTTGAAGAATGGTTATAATATTAATGAAATAGTGAGCATCTAAAGTGTCTAGTTTTCATCTATACAGTGATTTCAAGAAAAGAGTATGAAGTCTGGCCTGAGACACTTCCTAGCTGTGTGACCCTGGGCAAGTCACTTAAGTAGCATTGCCTAGCTCTTACCTCTCTTCTGTCTTGGAAACATTATATAGTAAAAGATATAAAGCAAGGTTTTTTGTTTGTTTGTTTGTTTTGTTTTGTTTAACAGAATGAGTTGATCAAATAACTGTACTGTGACTTGCTTTTGAAACTTCCTATTTTCTGGATACATAGGGTTCACGAGACTAAATTGATTAAACCAATCTTACTTCTAGAAAATTATGGAACATGTTCTAGATTTGAAACCCAGGCATCCTCATTAATAGTGTGACTACCTGGTCACATGACCCTGAAGGTTATATTCTTAAATACAACATGTATTTATTATTTAGATCTATACCTAGTTGCCACAGATTGGTAGTGAGCTAGTTTTAAAATCACAATAAAACTCTTGCTGTTGTAGCCTGTATTAAATATGCAGTAATGACTGAAGAAATCATATAATTATTATCTCAACCAGGACAAAAATCTCTTATAGTTTCTTTTCCCCTACAGAATTCCTGGGCCTGTACAATTGTATATTATAGCAAAAAAATGATTTCCTATGTCCAGATATAAGGGAAGGTAAGCATTTATGTAGGACCTACTATGTTCCAGACTATGTGCTGTCTGTTTTATTTTACAAATATTTTTTCATTTGATCCTCCAATAACCTTGAAAACTTGATGCTACCTTTATAGTTATATTTCATTTGGGGATACTGAGGGAAGGCGAGGTTAAGTAACTAGGCCAGGGTAACACAGAATGTGTCTGACAACCATTCAAATTCTAATCTTTCTGATTCTAAGCCCAATCCTTCTAGTCCCTGTGTCATCAGCTACTTCTAAGATTATCTCATGTTTTACTATTCTATATTAACATACACACACATTTTTATTTTGTGTGTTGTGTTCTCTCATTGCTTCTGCCCCTTGACTCATAATCCAAAGCTGCCCACTCCTCTAAAAATCAAAAACTTCAAACTAAAAAAGGAAAATTGAAAGAGATCACTGTGTTGACCTTGGATGAATGAAACCTTAGAAATTGGAACTCCTAATAGTGGATCGTAACTGTCATGCAAAAGAAATAATTTTATAAATATAATATAATAAAGCAAATGTATTCATAATCAAATATATCACAATATACAAAAGTAACCAGATTATACTTTCCCACCAATACATTGAAGAGCACTGAAGAGTAGACACCTACACAAGAATCTAACATGGAAGTACACAAGGGTGGAATACTTATGTGCTTGAGGTGATAACATATCTCTACATCATGCTTCAATGTTCTTAGTCCATTGAGGAAGATATGAAGCACATGAAGATCCTGCCCACCCCTTTATTGTTGATTCTTACTACTAATAACCTGGGGAAATCCTCTTGTCTCCACTCAAACATAACCTTTTACATGTTCTTTTTGGTTAATTATTAGGTATAAATGGTGTTTAAAATGTGCCAGCTTGACTTTTATTTGAAGATGAAAGGGTAAACCAGAGCAGCTCTGTGTCACCATGAGAATCCTCTCTGACAAGATTAAAATATCACCACAAAATGAATACAGGAGTGAAAGAACTAACAAGGAGTCAGAGAGAAGCAACTATCAAGAAAAGAAAAACCACAAAGCTAAACAAAGAATATCTGGGGCACTAGGGTGAGAAGAGAGCAGAGTCAGCAAAAGGCTATAGCGAAGAGGGAAGAACAAATCAAGAGCAAGCCACACTCTTCCACCCAACATCTGCTGCCACGGATTTAGAACCTAAGATCAAGCCAACAATCGATCCTGAGATCCTGTCTGGGCAAATAGTGGTATAAGCCAAACCATGCCTCTTGAAATTTCAAACTTGTGAAGAAGTCTGGAGTTCCAGCCTATGGCAGTGTGGGCTGAAGTGTACTAATCCCAGAGCAAAGCCAGAAATTGCAGTCTAGGTTTGGGATGAGGACATATTTCATACTTTGGGGCAGAGGACACTATTCACAGAGGGGGGGGGCCCTATCTTTTTGTCCAAAACTAAAGCTCCAGGGGCTCCAGGACAGGGAAATCAAGGGTGTGCCAGATTGGATCAATTACACAGTGAGACTAAAAACTTAAGCGTAAGCCTGGGGCTAGAATTTTATCAGCCTCTGACTGGATCAAGTTCTGAGTGAGATCAAAAGCTTATGCATAAGACTGAGACAAGTCCTTAAGCCATCAGCATCTCAAGGATCAATTGAATCAGTGGGGGGAACTTTCAGAGTTTTCAGCCCTTTGATCATCATATCCGTCTCCAAGAACTGAAACTGGTAAAAACTCAGAAAACCAGAAAATAAGCTGAGACTAATATCAAGGAAACACTAAAGTTTAAGTGGGTACCTCAACTTCCCAGAACACAAAACCTACCTATAATTAGATAAGGAAAATGAGCAAACAACAAAAAAAAGACCTAATTCTAAAGAATTTTTATGGAGACAGAGCAAGGTACAGACAGAAGGGGACAGTGAAAACAAAGGAAAGACACCCAAAGTCCAAAAGAAAAATATGGATTGGACAAAGATTTTAGAAGAGCTCCAAAAAGACTTCAAAAAACAATTAAGAGAGACAGAAGAAAAGTGGGGAAGATAAATGAAAGTGATGCAAGGAGAAAGGAAAGTGATGTGAGAAGAAATTGGCCAACTGAAAAGGAAGAATCAAAAACTGACAGAGGAAAATCAGGTATTAAAAATCAATTGACCATCTAGAAACTAATAATTTCATGAGAAATCAAGAAACAATGCAGAATCAAAGGAATGAGAAAACAGAGGAAAACATGAAATATCTTATAGAATGTGCCAGCTCTTATCATGAACAGTTGATGTTTGCATTTCTCTAGACTATGAAACATCAGACTAGTCATCTCTGGACCATACATCATCCTGATTGCATGGACAAAAACAAGAAAAATAATCACTTTTTATATGCCAATTCTGCTAAGTGCTGAGGTTATAAAGGACAAAAAGCATATGGTCCCTGTTCTGAAGGAGTTCACCTTCTAATGAGAAGACAATATGTGAGTCACTATGTAATATAAGATAGGTATATGGTGAAAGTGGGAGCCAGTATGAGAGAAGAAGCACTAGTAGAGATGGAGATTAAGGCTAAGGGAGGAGGGGAGTTATAGCCCAGATGCTCATCCCAATATAGCTTTCCACTATACAGATGAGGGTGAATTTTTAAACCTGATCTGTTAAGACAGGAGTTGGTGCAAATTCCATTTTTTCCCCTTTCAAGTCAGAGGTGGCATCAGAGAGCAAACATCCCTTAAGGAACAGCTTCAGGCTTGGGTCCTGAGACTCTGCTGAGTGTATCGATATGTAAGGTTGATGCTGATTTCAGTCACTGAATATCACATCTTGCAAGTGATTTTTTCTTTTTTCTTTTAAGACAACAAAAGTACAGCCTCAAAAAAAATAATTCTATCTGTCATTTTTTGAATGGATATAGATAAATGGGGTGCTGTCCAACTGAAGGAACTATACCTGACTCAAAACATATTTTCTACACCACAGACATTACAGTTCTGAGTATAAAATTATATTTGATAACTGAAAGGCATGCACAAAAGGAGGCCTGAAAGTTATGGTTATCCAACAATCTGAGCTAAATTGCTCTCTGCATAATGAGATATAAAAAGGTAAAGTGAAACACAATAATATAAAAGTCTACATTTTGTTCACAGGAATTAGAGTGCAACACCTTTTGGATCTCTTGATTTTTTTTGCATAATTAAAATTCTAGTTCTAATAATTCATTAATAGATTTAAAAAATACATATATATATATTTAATTTGTATTATAGCAGGACCTATTAGGCCCTAAAATGTTGTTTCCCCCCTCACTTTGGCCTATCTGTGCAGACAATACACTCAGCTTTTCTTATTCTTCCCCCAAGACAGCTTCAATTTCACTGCAGCTCAAAGATAATAAGAACCCCAGGCATTGCAGCATTTACTAACCTATCTCTTTAAGTGTGGAATTGGCAACAATTCCAGTTTGAAATGGAAAAACATATTTTTCAAAAAGTCTTTCTGGAGAGGTAGGCAGCTATACCCATTTTATATCTGACTATTCACTGAAGAAAAAATAAAATTACATTATTATTAATGAATAGGAACTGATTTCAATATTAATGATCTAGCTTTGGGCATAAAAAGCATTTTTTAAAACCTGACATGGTTTGTGAGTGTTAAATGAATATATATTGAGTTCTAAGAAGACAAAATAGTTGAGGGTAAAACAATTAAATGAATGGAAAATTTGACTTGCTCTCCTCAAATTCTACTTCTTAAAGTTACCTATTTTTACTGAAATAATGATGTTAAAATACATTTGATATGGAATATGAGTTTGATTTTAGAGATGTCGAGGTTGTGTAAATGTGGGGTTGTCTCAAAGAATTATGATCTTATCCTTTAAGCTCGTCTCAAACTTAAGTCCTTTATAGGTATCAAGGTCATATTAGCAAAGTCAATCTGTCCAGAAATTAGGCTACGTGTAGGAAGAAAGTGTGAGATGGGTGTATGGTGATATGCCATTTACTTTTCCATCTCTATGCCTTTGTATACCATACTCATTCTTTGAGTATACCATACTCATTCTTTGAGAAACAGAATACTTACCATGTTTTCTACAGAGCTTTCCAGGATTCATCTCCACCATCACCATGATGCAAAGTATAAAGTCATTGAATTATGTAATGCAAATCCTAGAAGGGGCTTAGTGAGTCTCCTGAACTCACTGTAGAAATATGTGTGTTCTTCCCCCTCTCCTTATTTAGAAACTTTGACCTTAAATATACTCATTTAGGTGCATGTTGCCTTTTCTCATTAGAAGGGACAGGCAGAAATATATATAATGTATGAAGCTTTATACAAAATTAAAACAAAAAACAATGGCTGCCCTCAGAAAGAATACATTCAACTGGAATAAATCTAAAGAATCAGTCAAACTTGACATCAGTCTCAATATTTATTCAAAAAGTAGTTTCTCAAAGCATGAAAGAGGCTTTCAAAGTCTATTTGAAATTTCTTACTTGATTTTTTATGTAATTCTCCACCAACTCACTCCAGTCTTTTTCTTTACATGAATCACAACAGATTGAGAAGTTTAAAAAAAAGGAGAATTTTAACATGAGGCGTTTTTTTTGGATCTTTTTTGGATGCAATTTTCCTGATAGCGCACCTATTATATCCCTAAGCCAAAGAATCATGGTTATGATTTCATAGTAGAGTTGGGATTTTAACACAGTTACGAATACAGTGATCTTTCTACTGTGTAATGTAGAAGTGAAATTTGGGAAATGCTATCTAAAAGTGTATATATTTCTATGGACATGGAAAATGTATCAAACTACATTTCCTGTGATCCAACATGGTCCAACTTGTTTCCGTTTCCGGATTTTGGGCGTGGGGAGGCCGAAGTCTTGATGCAGGGAAGAGTTTATAATCTCCTGGGTTAGGAGGGAGTGGCCTCTTGACCAGGAGACTCGAGACAGGAAACAGGAGACAGTATAATGGCGAGGGCGGCGGTTTTGAATTCTTATAAGCGCGTGGTCTAATGACTTATCTATCAGCATGGCTTTAATTAAATTACTAATATATATATTTATACCAGCCTTTATCATTTTTAATACTTATAGTAACCCTATTTCAAAGATCTATGAAGTCAACTCTATAGGAATTATTATTATTGCTACCAGTTAAGGATATTAGAAATTTAAGTTCCAGGAGGAGAAAATGTGCTGATACTGTTATTCTTTGTCAGGCAAAATTCCCACTAAATATATATAGAATACATAGAACCACAGCTTATGTGACATCTTTCCAAAGGTGAGATCATAAATGTTCAATAATTATTTCTTTGAGGTATAAAAGAAGGATAGGGCACATTTTAAAATTTAATCTGCATTGTTAACATTTCCTCACTATTTCCTTAAGACTAGGAATCAACAAAACAATAAATCAAATTCTTATTTCTAACATTTGATAATTTCTGAGAAGGAAATTTTTAAGTTAAAAGTTTAACAATTAAACTTTCTGAGCTCATCTAAGTTGTTTCCAGAATGTCCTTGAATTTTCCCAATGATATACACAAGAATATCTGTGAAATTATTTATGTAAAAATCATAGCTATATAGCGTGCTAAGATTTGCAAAATCTTTTTCATATATTGCCTCATGATCTTTAAAAAAGTTCTTGGTGGTGGTGGATGGAGTTTTGATGTTTGAGTCAGAAAGATCTGGGTTTGAATCCGAATTCCAGCACCTACAAATAGAATCTACATCATAGAATTGTTGTGATAATAAAAAGGAGAATATGCATTCATGAGAGCACATGTATAACTTAAGTCATATTATCTGCAGTCTCAAGGAAAGGAAAGTGGTAGGAAGGAGGGAGGGAACATGTATTGTAAAATATCAGAAAATGATTAAAATTACATCTGCATATAATCTGGAAAAAATATAAAGTAAAAAAATAAGAACCTACACAAGGTCCTTTGTAAACTTTAATGTAGATTATACATTCTATTGTTACTATCCTAAGTTTACAGATGATGATACTGAGGTTCAGACAAAATGAATGACTTACCCAAAAGTTAGTAAGCATCAGAAAGATAACAAAACCAGGGCCTTGCTGCTATTTAACAACTGACCATCTACAAATGTAGGGTAGACTTTTGAGTTTAATTTACCGTACAATCATTTTGTCCATGATGCCATTAAGTCTTGACAAACAATAAAACGAACAATTCAAACTTTGATTTGTAGCATTTGCTAATCTTCAAAATGTTAAACATCACATTGAAAGTTTTACAACTGGCTCTTGGGAGTAGGTTCCAGAATACTTTTTTTTTTTTTTTTAATTTTAAACCCTTAACTTCTGTGTATTGACTTATAGGTGGAAGAGTGGTAAGGGTAGGCAATAGGGGTCAAGTGACTTGCCCAGGGTCACACAGCTGGGAAGTGTCTGAGGCCAGATTTGAACCCAGGACCTCCTGTCTCTAGGCCTGGCTCTCAATCCACTGAGCTACCCAGCTGCCCCAGTTCCAGAATACTTTTGATTATTATCCAAATTTCTCCTAACTCCAACTTCTATTTTTTATCCATCTAGTCCATTTTATCCACATTGTCTCTGTATCTATTGCTTCACTGTGAAGGCAAGGTAGTAATGATACTACATAAAAAAAAAAACAATAATTTATCCTGTTAAACACCTCGATCCCCCTCCAATAAATGAAATAAGGTGAATGCACCCCATTGCTTCCATGCCTTCCCGTCCTGTGTGACTCTTTTTTAAAATGATAAGCATAACCAAGCCTTTGTAATATGCCTTGTTTGTTTACTATCTTGTTTTTGTTGATTCATTGCAAAGGCAATTAAGAAGCTTGGGGATGCCAAGACTAATTATTCGTGGAGTTCTGGTTGTGACAAACCACCCTGGTTATTTTTATTTCTAATGAGAGATGCCAAATTATTAGTTGATTAAAATCCCTCCCCCCAAAAAAAGATCACATTGAGGAGTAGAAAAATGTAGTTTCTCCTATTAAAATGAAAGAGCATGTAAAAATATTGGAAAGGTTCATTTATTTCAAGTGTGAATTTTACATGAAATGATTATGAGATGAGGTTTTAGGAATCATGTTGTTAGGGTAGTTAGCTTTGGAAAAGGGCATTTGACTATTCTTAAAACGAGAGTGATATTCCACAATTGACAAATGTTCAAAGGTTGTAAACAGGCAGTTTTCAGAAGTAGAAATCCAACCTACCAATCATCATATAAAAAATCACTATCATTAAATCACTGTTAATTAGAGAAATGTAAATTAAAACAACTCTGAGATACCACATTACACCTATAAGAAAAGGGAAATGATCAGTATTTGAGGAGATGTGGTAAAATTGGGATACTAATACACTGTTGTTGGAATCTTTCCAACCATTCTGGAGGGCAATTTAGAACTATAAACAAAGAGCTGTAAAACCACTTTGATCCACATGCACACACTGTACGTAGAAGCAGAAATATTATAAAATGAACAACTGAAAGACAGCTATTATTAACAATATAATGATACAGGACAACTTTGAAGGACTGATGACAAAGAATGCTATCCATCTCCCAAGAAAGAACCACGAGAGTATGTATGCATATCAAAGCATACTATTTTTCATTTTTGTTTTATTTATGTTTTTATTTGTGAGTTTTGGTTTTATATACATAGTCTCTCACAAGAAAGACAAATATGGAAATGTGTTTTACAAACTCATACATGCATAACTCACATCAAATTGCTTATCATCTCAATGAGGGAAGGAAAGAAAAGAGGGATGGAGTCAATTTGGATTTTATAATTCTGGAAAACATGCTGAAAATTGTTATTATGTGTAATTAGAAGAATAAAATATTAAAATAGAGATGAGAACAATGCTATTATAAAATAAAATAAAATAAATGAGAGGCTCAATTTTATCCCTTATTTTTTGAAGTTTTATCATATGTGAGGCACTGAATTAGAACAGGAAAAATCTGCATCTAGAGTCAAAGGAAGTGTGGTTTCAAATCCTATGACAAGTAAAGAAGTGCTGTTTTTTATTAGTAAAATGAGGGGATTGACTACATGATCTTTTTTTTCCCCATCTATATAACAGGAACAAAAATACTAATTTATCAGTGATATTACAAAAAGGAATTAAAAAATATTTTGTATGTGTGGTGTTCTCTACAAGGTTCTACTATAATGTCTCATACTGGTGTGAAATGACATTCAGTACTTAAAGGCAGAAGGGACAAAAAGACTGAAAGTATTTGCAATAGACTGTTGTTGGCTTTCTAAAGACTAAACTAGCTCATTGCTTATATATTCATCTTCAGTAAAATTAGTCATGATTTCTTTGGCCAAGGCAACCCAGGAAATGAAGAAAGATAGCCTTCGATTCTGTGTGGCACCCACCATTCAGCATTTAAGGTGAAGACAACAGAGTGGTAGAAAATAGAGTTGCTGTACCTTTTATAAACATTAAAGTGGATGCTCATACTTTTAATGGGAGATCTATATAGAGTGACCCACAAGTAGATTAAATATTTGATGACCATGTTGGCATTCTCACCCTTTATTAATTTATTTAGATTTTTTTAGTCAATACATTTTATTATAATTTTTAATATTCATTTTCTGACATTTTGCATTCCATATTCTCTCCCTCCCTCCGATTCTCCCCAAGAAGGCAGGTAATATGATATAGGTGGTAATTGTGTTATTTTAAAATACATATTTCAAATTGTCATTTCATGAAATATGACATATATGGCTTACACTAAAGAAAAATTCATGGAGAATGTTCAATGGAGAAAGTGAAGAATGTTAATGGTGTGTTTCGGTCTACACTCAGACTCCAATCTGCTCCTTCTTTGGCAATGTCTAGCCCTTTTTTTGTCACAAATCTCTTGCAATTGTCAATAGAAACAATCTTACTATAAATGAAACCAAAACTATAGTTGCAAATAATGTTTCCCTGGAGAGATAAATAAAAAAGTTGTAATATTTGATTTTATATTATATGCTAAACATAACAAGAAGCCTTGTTATATGAAAACTGGGATTGTCTTGTATTGCAGTACTTATGATAAATATTTGCAAAAAATTCACCATGAAAATAATTGCAACTTATTTGTCAACATGTTTTTACAAAGAATATACAGAATTCTATGAAGAACTATTAAAAGACACTCTCAGTTAATCAAAATACTTTATATATCTGCTCTCCATGTAAGGATGAGCATAGTTTATGACAAACACTAGTTGAAAAATCTGGTTCAGGGGGCAGAAACAAATGAGCTCAAAGACCTGTAGACAACATAGACATCACTTCACACGTAAATTTTTTCTTCCAGAAAAAGATCAGAAGTTGATAGATATTGTAAGTGTTCCACAAAATTGCAAAAATGGAGTTCTATTCATTGTTTTTGGAACCTCTAAAAGAAATAATTTGCAACTTCGTTTAGTCCTTTTTTTTTCCTTTGGGAGTTTATTTATGTTTTTTTAAATTTATTTGAATTTGGGTTATTTTATGGAAATATACATAACAGAATAGAAAGACCATGGTGTCTACAATCATAAGACCTCATTTAAATCAGATATATTGGAAACAATAATCTTTGAGGTTCCTTTCATTAGTAGGTCTGAGACCATCTTTGAATGAAGATATTTGATTTTCCTTTTTGTTAAGATCAAATTAAGAATGGGGCAGCTAGGTAGCTCAGTGGAGTGAGAGCCAGGCCTAGAGACAGGAGGTCCTAGGTTCAAATCTGGCCTCAGACACTTCCCAGCTGTGTGACCCTGGGCAAGTCACTTGACCCTTACCAATCTTCCACCTATGAGACAATACACCGAAGTACAAGGGTTTAAAAAAAAAAAAGATCAAATTAAGAACCATTTAATCAGTTCGATGAGGTTTTTGTTGGCTTATTTCATCAGAACACAAATTTTAAGGTTTTTTTCCTACTTTGAGCTATATCTAAGTTTTTCAGAAATAATATTTTTCTGTTTGGTTCAATTTTTTTTCTTTGATTCTTGATTTTTGTTGCTGTTCATAACCTGTTTTACCTGTTCTTTCTTTTGTTAATTATTCTGTTAATAAATACAAGTTTGTACCTAATGATTGACAACTGCATCCAAAATTTTCTATGTATTTTGCCATTTCCTTCAATATAGTTATCTAGTCCATGAATTATTTCTTTTACCTCCTTAACATTAATCTCACATTTTTGAATCTTTTCTTTAAATGCCTTTTGCTGATTATATTTACTATTGCTTAACTATATTTAATTGATGGTTTCTTATATTTCCTCACAAGTCAATAAAAATTAATAATCATTAGCAAATAACTATGTTCATATAAATTTTAAATCAAGAATCACAAGATATGTGGTATTTCCATTTTTTAAATCCTAAACAGATTTTTACCAACATTCTTGTTTATCTTTTTATATCAACTGCTTAAATCTGAAAGGAAGTCCCTAGTACCGAAGTTTGACTCTTGGTTTCTCACTGTAATTTGATTTGCTTATCCTTTAAGTGCTCTTCATTTGAGTGCATGCATATGGTATTGATATTTTTATTGTTGCCTTTTGTGAAATGACTACAGAACATAATTTTTTTTAAACCCTTGTACTTCGGTGTATTATCTCATAGGTGGAAGATTGGTAAGGGTGGGCAATGGGGGTCAAGTGACTTGCCCAGGGTCACACAGCTGGGAAGTGGCTGAGGCCGGGTTTGAACCTAGGACTTTCCTGTCTCTAGGCCTGACTCTCACTCCACTGAGCTACCCAGCTGCCCTACAGAACATAATTTTAAAAAATTCATCTGAGGTATAAGTTTTGCTTCAAGGCCTCATTTTAATACTTTGAGAATATTTATATTTCAAGTGTTCTTATATACAATATGTTGTTGTATTCTGCTTTAAAATATATTCTGTTACCCTCCTCAATTTTAAGGGTGAATTTTTCATTATATTTACATTCATGATTATGGTTTTTAACAGTTTCTGTCTCAAGATCATATCCTCCTTTATCATTTTTTTCTTTTAATTACATCTTACATTCTTAATAAAAAATAAGAAAAAGGCAAGAAAAGAAAAGGAATGAGATAAAGGTTAATAATCTATAATTGCAATGGTTCATTCCTTTCTTTATCCAACCTAGTCCCCAGTCACATTGTTACATTTTCTTATCTAATTCCCCATTCCCCACTCATGCTGTACTCTCTAAAATTTAAGTTTCTTTTATCTGGACTTTACAGCTGTCCCTTTGCTACTATCATCTTTTCTAGATTTTGACAATTTAAAGGGGAAAAAAATCAAACAAACAACCTATGTTAAAAATTCTGACTTTGCAATTTATTATCAATGTGACCTTGAACACGTTACAAAATTTCACTGTGCCTATGTTTTATCATCTATAAGACGAGGGATTTAGACTAGGTTTTCCCCAGGGTCAGTTTCATCTTTAAATATATAATAACAAATCTAGTGCAGTTCTCTGCCTCTGTTTCTCTGTCTAGTTCTCTGTCTCTGTCCTCTCTCAAACAATGAAAAAAACATATATATGTATAACCTTTCCCTAGACCTCAAAATGGTAAATGACATTATTTTCTATAAAAAATAAGGCATAGTTATTCTAACAAAATGAAAGTCAATTATTTTCATTTTCTTTCCATCAGGATAAGATAAGCCTTGTTATAAAATGGAAACTCCATGAAGGCAGGTTTGTTTTGTTTTTGTCTCTATATCATGACAACTAGTAATAGCTATTAATATATAATTGGAACTTAATGAAAGTTAGTTGAATTAGATTGAATGGAATCTCCATAGCCTAAGATTTGAAGATGAATTCATATTTATTATGTGGAACTAGACAAATTCTAACATGTTTTGAGGGAAATAGCTTAAAACCTCCCAGCTATCACTGGTGATCTATCTCAGATATTTTGCCCCTTTTTTCATTTTCAGGAGAAACCAAAACCAATCATGTAACAAACAAAATAGATTTTAAAATGGCACTCAGTGTATTATCCAAGTAAGTGAAGTACAACAGTGTAATCAAATTCCCAAAGCACACAATCCATAATGATGGGGAACAAGTGCATCATATTGTCATGGCAACAGGATGTCTTCTTAGGTTTATATTTGTGTGGTGTTGCATATCTATAACTTTAAAAGCTTATCCAGGGCTTTCAGATGGGAACTTGAACAGCATCTGTAACTCACACAGAAGATGGCTAACAAAGCACTATTCATCAAGCAGCATTTGGATGAACGCAATACTGATAGGGATAAACTAAAATAGCTTTGCAACAACAGTTTTATTATTTTTACCTGCCTCATTAGTGCTTAGAACTGTTAGATACAGATTCATATCTCCTCTTTTCTCATTTTTCAATTTTACTTTGTGAGTTCATTTATAAATGTATATTTTGCATCTTAAATTAAAAGCATATTCACAGAGTTCTCTTATACTACAGAAAATTTAGAACTCAATAGGCTTAGGATATTCCAAAAAATGAGTCTTGGTGACAGCTAAATGGCTCAATGGATAGAGAGCCAGAAATTGAGACAGGAGGTCCTGGGATCAAATATGGCGTCAGGCATTTCCTAAGGTTTGGACTCTTGGCAAATCACTTAATCCCATTTGCCTAGCCTTTGCCAGTCTTCAGGCTTGGAACACATACTTAGTATTTATTCTCAGATAGAAAGTAAAAGTTAAAAAATGAATGAATCTTGGCCATGCTTTCAGTCCAGTCTGCTAGTTCCCGGGTTTTTCTTGTAAAGAAAGCCTTTGTAAACAGTAATGGAAAAGACTGCTCTAAGTTGTTTCTTATTGTAATGTCCTTGATTCCTTTAACATTTCAGGCTAGGACTGTCAGCTGGGTTTTCATTATGATGTGAGGAAGAAAAAGAGCAGATAAAGGAAAAGAACAGACCAGGGAGGAGCTAAAGAAATTGTTGCTGGAATCTGTTCTTGAAATCTGAAATTTTCCACCACAAGAAGTCATTTATTATTCCCTCTCATTGACAAATAGCTTTAGTATGTTCACCTCGTATTTATAAAGACTGTATAGCTGAAGGTGATGAAGTAAATGTGTCATGGGTATGAAAGATGTATATAAATGCATTCATCCCTTGAAACAGTATGGCAATCTTGATAGCCATTCTGGATTTAGAATCAATAGACCTGCCTTTTAGAAGTAATAGTCATGTCCATGACGTGGCATAGAATCTTTGACTCCGGGCTTTAAATAAAAAAGAATTGATTTCAAATTTGTCTTTAGACAATCACTGGTTGTGTTAACATGGACAAGTCATTTAATTTTTGTTTTCCTCAGTTTCCTAATCTGTAAAGTAGGGGTAATAATATTATTTATCTCCCAGCATTGTTGTGAGTTAATAATTATAGTGTGTAGGATAATACTTGGCAAATAATTAATGGTATATGAATGTTAGCTAGCAGGAGCAGAGTAGTAGCCATAGTAGTTGAAGGAGAAGAAGGAAGAAGAAGAAGAAGAAGAAGAAGAAGAAGAAGAAGAAGAAGAGGAAGGAAGGAAAGAAGGAAGGAAGGAAGGAAGGAAGGAAGGAAGGAAGGAAGGAAGGAAGGAAGAGGAGGAGGAGGAAAAGGAGGAGGAGCAAGTGGAGGGGGGAGAAGGAAGGAAATGAGGAGAAGGGGAGAAATGGAAGGGGAGAAGGAGGAAGAAAGTGCCTTTTATCTCCATTTAGACTGAGAACTCCTTGAAAGCAGACACTTTGCTTGCTTTGTATTCCCAGTGATTAGCACATCCTCTGGCCTATATATAGTAGGCACTTAATAAAAACTTAATGATTTGGCTACCAGAATTGGAGTTGATAATATGGAAAAAGAGAGAAAGCAGGATAAAGTCAAACTTATTTGTCCTTTGTTTCATAATCTTTAGCATAATAAGGATATAGTAGTTGCTTGTTTAGCTCTTTCAGTCATGTCAGACTCTTTGTGACCTCATTTGTAGTTTGTTTTTTTTTTTTGGTCAGAGATACTAGAGTAGTTTACCATTTCCTTCTCCAGCTCATTTTAAAGATGAGGAAACTGAGGCAAGAAAGGTTAATTGAATTGTCTAGCTAGTAAGTGCCTGAGGTCAGAATAGGACAAAGGAAGATGATTCTTTCTGACTCCAGATGCTGTACTCTATTCACTGAACCACTTTACTGCCTCAAGAACATAGAACTTAATAAATGTTAACTTCAGCAAATTGTCCAAGTTTCAGAGCAGTAGCAATATTCTTTAATACACTCAGTTTCCTTACTAGTGGATCCCTACAATAATGAAAGCAAAATCTAGTCCATAAAATCTGTAACCCTACTTTGCAAACTTTATATTGTGACATGAATAACAGTTATTAAGCATTGCTGCATTTATAGTAAGAAAAATGAGCAAAATGTTTCTATTTTTGCTGTTGTTTACAAGCTATTCTTTTTTCTTGAGTGTGTTCTTGAGTGTGCTATCAGGTAGAACCCAGGGGTGCTACATTGATGGGTCTACTTACAGCTAGTTCCTCTATTATTTGTTCATGTGGAAAATAACTGTCTCTCACGGAAGATTTGTGAATCTCATCTAATTGATATTTGTAAATCTTTCTTTTTCTTTCTTATGCAAGATGTTTCAGGGGAAAAAAGAATAAAATAAGATGAGCAAGAGAGGCAGCCCTTTCTCCAGACTGCAAAAATCAATCATCCATTTTGGTTGCAGAGCAGAATTGACAGTGCTGTAGGATATCTCTGATGATGATGTACGTGGCCTGCCTATTGCTATAAGAGAGACAATACTTTCTAACTGAGCTTTGAGTCAGAATTTCCTGAACATAATTTACTCACTAGCCTGGAAGTCAGTTAGGTACCTTGGGAAGTAATGTTGACTTTCTCAGTTTCCTCAGAAGCCATTCCATTAATCTCTCCTCCTGGGCAGTCAGGGGTCGACCAAACCTGTGGTCAGAGGAGTCAATTTTCCCCTTGGCATCTGCCTTCCTCTGAGGAACGGTTTTTTTACTAAAGAAGAATTCAACTCATCAATAAGTAAGCTGCTTGTTTCTCAAGTTCTTGCCTGTCATATTATTGAGTAATAGCTGAATAATATATTTGATAAAAAACAAAAATAAGATGGGAAACATGACAAAGGGTAAGGAGCAAGATCATTTTGGAAGGAGAATATGGAACACTATGAAACAAAATCATGTAGAGCCTGCCTTTGCAGTGACCCACATAATTGCAGAATCTCTAGTTTGGAAGTGAATTTAGAGGCTATCTATGCCTTTTATAACTTCTTTTGCATGCCTGAGAAATGGTCATCCAATTTTTCTTTAAAGACTTTCCTGTGAGATGGATCCTAAGGTGGCCAGGAGACGGAGAATGGGACATGGAGTCAGGATGACCCGAGTTCAAATCCTACCTCAGATCCTTCATATCTGGATGACTCTGGACAAGTCTTTTAAACTCTTTATGCTTCAGTTTCCTCAACTATAAAATTGGGGTAACAATAGTACCCACATTTCAGGGTCATTGTCAGAAGTAAGAACCAAATTGTAAGCAAGGATGTAACAGGAGAAAAGTAGTGTAGTAGACCAAATCAAATGAATAAAAAAATAATAAATTTTCTTGGAAAAGAGTGATTTCAATGGGCAAGTAACATTAAAAACCATATCACTACTATAGCTACCACCACTGCCTAGTATTTGTTTAGTACTTTTAGATTTGCAATGTACTTTACATATTTCTCCCATTTGATCCTTATAACAACCCTGTGAGATTTTTTCGTTTGAAAATTTTTATTTAATTAATTAATATTGTCCCCTTTTATATAGATGAGAAAAACTAGGCTTAAAGAAGTTAAGTGACATTCTCAGTATAACACAAATAGAATGACTGAGACAGGATTTAATCTCAGGTCTTCATGATTTCAAATACAGTAGCCTATCCACTGAGTTACCTAGTTCCCTGAATCTAAATTCCCAAAGAGATCTCAAGTTTAACAATATTTCAGTAAGTATACTAAAATGATAATAGGATAATTAGAGGAATGGAGTCACTCTCAGAAACTTCAAGATGATTCAGAAAAACAAAGAACTAAATTTCAAAAATTAAGCAGAGAAATTAAAATTATGGAAGAAATCAATTCATCATTTAGCACAAAAGACAAAGACTTTCTCCATAACAGTAGATTATCTGAATAAGAGAATGATAAGATCTGATTATAAGGGAAGTTAATGAAACAAAATTGAAATGCAAAAACATGTGCACATCAAGAATGGAAGCACATAGATAAACAGACTTGTATGAAAATATTTATAGCTGTGCTTTTTTTGTGGTGGCAAAAAACTGGAAAATGAGGGTATGTCCTTCAATTGGGGAATGGCTGAACAAACTGTGGTATATGCGGGTGATGGAATACTATTGTGCTCAAAGGAATAATAAACTGGAGGAATTCTATGTGAACTGGAAAGACCTCCAGGAACTGATGCAGAGTGAGAGGAGCAGAGCCAGAACATTGTACACAGAGACCAATACACTGTGGTAAAATAGAATGTAATGGAGTTCTGTACCAGCAGCAATACAAAAACCCAGGACAATTCTGAGGGATTTATGGAAAAGATGCTACCCACATTCAGAGGAGGAACTGCAAGAGTGGAAGCAGAAGAAAAACAACTGCTTGAACACATGGGTTGAGGTGAACATGATTGGGGATGTAGACTAGAAACTACCACACCAATGCAACTATCAACAATTTGGAAATAGGTCTTGATCACATGTTAAAACCAGTGGAAAGGGGGCAGCTGGGTAGCTCAGTGGATTGAGAGCCAGGCCTGGAGACAGAAGGTCCTAGGTTCAAATCCGGCCTCAGACACTTCCCAGCTGTGTGACCCTGGGCAAGTCACTTGACCCCCATTGCCTACCCTTACCAATCTTCCACCTATAAGTCAATATACAGAAGTTAAGGGTTTAAAATTAAAAAAAAAAACAGTGGAAATATACACATCTGCCATGGGGGGGGGGAAGAGGGAAGTCAGAGGGATGAAGGGGAAAGTAAGAGCATGAATTATGTAACTATGTTAACTTTTCAAAAATAAATACTAATAAATGTTTAAAAAAAGAATGGAAGCACACATGAAAGTATTTTTTAAAACTATAATTTAAATACAGGCTGCAAATGGAAGAATGACTGGCAAATCAGGGGAACATAAACACAACACAAAATACAAATAACTGAATATCATATTTCAAGAAAACATCTATTAAGAAACATTGCTAAGAAATATGTGAAGCAGTTGAAAAGGTACAGATTTAGACAAACTACAAATGAAAAATAGGAAACCTAGTTGGCTTATTAAAAAAGTAAAATTTCAACTAAAAATGATAAAAATAAAATTTAAAAAATAACCTTCAGATTATGCCCCCTCCCAATCTAATGAGAAAAGGACAATAAACTTTTTATGGTTCAAAGTACAGCACTCTTCCAACTTTTAAATCTAGCTGCCCAAATTGACTTTATTCATATTCTTTAATCCAGGAATCCCAATCCTGGCATATAGATGAAGAAAAGCAAAGACTGAAATCAACATTTAATATGTACTCAAATAGTCATAACTCTATTTTTTTGTAGCAAAGAAAATAAAAAGAAGAAAAGAAGAAGTTAAAGTATTTACCATAGGTCAAACATTGTGTAAAGTGCTTTACAAATATTGTTTTATTTTGGATACGGTAAATAAAGAGCACCTACTGACTGGAGAATAGAAAAAAACACTATAATATATAAAACTAAAAAAAGTACTGAATAATAAGAAAAGACAGATACAAGGAATTCAGAGAAATATGGGAAGATGTATTAAACTGAGGCAAAGTAAAATAAGCAGAACTAAAAGAACAATATATAAAATTACTAAAACAATCTAAAAGGAAAGATATTAAAAAGTGAAACCTAAAGAAACTGAAAAAATCTAAGTTCACAAAGAAAAGTCAGATTAAGCCACTGCAATAGATACTTTGACTTACCTTACTTTAATGGTCAGAAGGGAAAAACATTTTGGAAATTGAAATAGCAGAGACATGAAGAAGACATTAATGAAACTTTTAGAAAAATGCAAAAAAATGCTCTTTTTGCATGGTTTTGACACTTTTCATGTCATCACATGTTGATCTTCTTCAAGAAAATATTATTCATGGAAAAGTATGTGACTTTTGAATTGCCTATAGATATTTGACCTCTTGTTTCTTACATCAGAAAATTTTTTAAATCTTGAACAACCCCTTTTATTTTTTGCATGTTAATACAATTTTAAAATATTCATTTTCAGATACTTTGAAATCAATATTCTCTTTCTCCCTCCTTCTCACCCATCCTCCTTCCCAGAAGGTAGGTTATATGATATAGTTTGAAATACAATATCATCAATATATATTTCCAAGTTTATCATGTTGTGAAACAAAACATATATTGCTCACCCTAGAGAAAAATTCATGGAGGAAATGAAGTAAAGAATGGTGTCTTGCAACCTGCATTCAGATTCCATTTGTTCCTTCTATGGTTGTAGCTATCCCTTTTTGTCATGCATCTCTTAAGTAGACCTGGATCCTTGCCTTATGGATTACATCTAACTCATTCACAGTTGATCATCATACAGTATTGTTATATTGTGTACACTGTTCTCCTGGTTCTGCTGATTTCAATTTTTATCACTAGAAATTTAATTTTTAAGAAAAAATTGTCTATTCTCTCCTAGGCAGACTTTGGCTTTGAGATCATCAGAGAATAAAGTACATATTGGTTTCCATGTAAGATATTACATGGTTCTACCTTGATTTTATTTTCTATCTCTTACTACTCTCTACAAATGTTAACATATAAACATTTTCTTCACTATTCATAATTAATGCTATTGGGGCAGTCACGTAAAACAATAGATAGAGCACCAGACCTGAAGGTGGGAGAACATGGGTTCAAACGTGTCCTCAGACTCTTTCTAGTTGTGTTACCCTGGGCAAGTCTGATTGCCTAGTTCTTACTCATATTCTGCCTTCGGATTGACACTTATTGGTTTTAAGAGAAAAGTTAAGGTTTGTTTGTCGTTGTTTTTAAATAGTGAATGCTACAAAATAAGGTTATGTTTGTTATTTGCTTGGGATATGATAAAGCAAATTCTACTAATCCTTCCTATTTATTTCTAAGGAATCCCTATGAACCAGAGTTCTATTTTTTAAACTTTGTTTTGTATCCTGGGTCACTTTAAACTAGGAATGTCAAGTTTGGCATGACCTCACATTTTCAAGTAAAAATAGCTTCTCCCGATAAGAAAGGAGGAAAAACAAAATGACAATCACTTTTCAAGAGAATTATCATCATAGAGAAAGCAAACTATTTTCAATCACCTCTAACCATTTTCATCCAAGTTCATGGCACTGTCAAATAATTCAACACCAGACATACATATGGTTTGTGAAGGGCAATAAAATTTTAAAAGCTATATTACCACTTGCTCGCCATCATAACCTTAGAACATGTGATCTTTCCAAATGACTTTTAGCTGAAACTCCCCATTTGTTGTCTCCCCATATTAGACTGAACTAATTGAAAGGAGGGACTACCTTACATTTCTCTTTGTATCCTTAGTACTTAGTACAGAGATTTTTACAGACCACTTAACAAATATTTTCTCATTTAGTCAGTCATTCCAGTGATCATCCTAAGTAGAAGAAAATTTACTGAGAAAAAAAGACGAGAAAGTCTTAAGTGCTTGTTTTTTGTTCATTTTTTTTCTCATTCTGAATTTAAGAAGCATAAGAGTTCTATGAAAAAAGTCTCATTAGTTTTTAGGGGGCTTTATTTGTGGGGATGAGGGAAAGGTGGGAGGGAGGAAAATAAGAATGTGACAGATTTTTGGATGTAGCTAATGTGAGAATTTCTCTTGGAAATTATATTTATTATGCTATATATCACATATTTATAACAAATCAAATTATTATATTTTATTATGTTACATATTGTGTGTTTATAAATATAAAGGTATGTGAAAAAAAAGATGTGGAGATTATAAATTTAACTTTTTCTTTCTGTCTTCCTGTCTGTCTAGCTGTCTTCCTATCTCTTCCAGATTGGAAACATGGATCTGATCCCACTTGTGAATAGCTTTGAACTCATCCAATTCGAAAGTAGGCCAGTTAATCCTCCTCAGGTAGGAAGTTGACAACCCATGCTGGGGCCTGACCATATTTGTACTGGATTTATAGCAGAATCTGATTGTCTTTAGCTCTGCTTCAACTTAGAATTCCCAAGGTAAAGCCGTTCATTAGCCTTAGCCTTTGCACAACATGAATTATAGAACATGTCCAAGCTGCCTGGTAAGTCTGTTTCTTTCTGATTTTCAATTGGACATTTTCTGGGCATTTAAAAATATTTTAACGTTGCATTTTCTTCTCTTCTTTTCTTTCTTTTTGGAGATGTAACTATATTACTAGCTCTTCTTTCTCCATTTCTAAATCCCCCTCCATGTAAAAATGAGAAATATAATCTTTGCCACAAATAAACATACCCAAGCAAAAGAAATTCATACATTTGGACAGACAAAAAACCATGCCTCAATATGTATCTTTAGGCCATCATTCCTCTGTCATATGGTGGATATTATGATTCCTAATTATTCCTTTGGAGGAATGGCTGATGATTTGACTGAATTAAATTTTAAAGTTATTCAAATACAGCACTCTTTCCACTATTAAATCTAGGTATCTAGGGAGCATCTGGATAGCTCAGTGGGTTGAGAGACAGGAGGTCTTAGGTTCAAATCTAGCCTCAGATAATTCCTGGGCAATTCACTTAACCCACATTGCCTAGCCCTTTTCACTTTTCTGCCTTGGAACCAATAAAAAGCATTGATTTTTGGTAGAAAGTAAGGCTTTCGAAAAAAAAATCTAGGTATCTAAAATAACAAAACTGTCCATATTCTTTGACCAAGAAATGCCAATTCTATATGTATAGATGAAGGATATCAAATGCATAAACGAATGTCAAATAGATTCACACATATTAATGGTATTATAATTTTTAATAGGAAGAAAATAAAGGGAAGAAAAGATAGAAGTTATTTCCTTTTGATATGCTACTGTACAAATTTTTCTCCTGGTTTTGTTCACTTAACTCTGCATCAAGCCCAACAATATTTCTCTAAAACTGTCCCTATCATTATTTTTTATGTATAATAGTGTACCCTTATATTCATAAGCCAAAAGAATTTTAGCAATTTCACAATTGATAGACTCCCTTTTTCTAATTCTTTCCTACAACAAAAAAAGCATCTACAAAGTATATATGCCTGAGGTATACATTACAGATAAATTTATATACACATATACATACACATATTTACATATAGCTCTTTTCTCTCTTTTATATTTTTGGGTTATGAGATAAAAATTTATATCAAGAGGATAAAAGGTATTTAGGCTCTAGTGATTTGGGGAACAGAGTTCCAAATTACTTTAAAAAGAACTGAATGTTCTGAGCTTCCTGAATTTTTTTCCCAGAATATCAATATTTCTTTTATCAAAGAACCATCCTTGAAAGCTCTTTTTCTTGGATAATTTCTTTTCTTTTCTAATGTTAAATGTTATTGACTGTGTTCCTGGAAAAAACCAATTGTATGTTTTCAAAATCACCTACTTTATTTTTTGTGGTCATCTCTGGTCTTCATTTGGTCATGAATACTGTCCCATCCCTATTTGTGAAAGGTATTTTCTTCCAAGGTCTTTTAAATTATTTAAGATATGACCTTTTATGTCTAAGCCATATATCTATTTGGAACAAAATCTATGGTAAATGGTATAAGATGTTAGTCTAAATCTAATTTCTACCAGAGTATTTTCTAGTTTTCCAAGAAATTTCTCTTGATCAAATTCTGTCCTTACCAAGGAAGTTCTTACAATGTATTATTTTACTAAGTATGTTTTTGTATATTTTGTACCTCAAGTGTTAAACTGATCATTCGTTTTATTTTATGACCAATGAGTTTTGAAGAGCATTTCTTTGACCCAAAGATTAAAAACTAGTACTACTAGATGCCTTGCTTACTACTTGTTTCAAAATAATTTCCTTTAATATTCTCTCCTTTTTGAAACTGCAGATGACTATTTTTTTCTAGCTCTCAATTATAATCCTTTGCTTGTGTTTAATTGTTATGGCAATAAATAAGTTATTTACATTACATAGTGTTATAATAGTATTATATTGTCTCCACTGATCATGAACAATTGACATATTTCCATTTACTTAGAACTATCATTTCTATAAATACTATCTTGTAGTTTAATTCATATTGTAATGTTGAAAATTAATATTTAGAAATTGGTTTGGAAATATAATATTAGCTTAAAAATTGTTGTGGTTATGATTTATAAAATAATTAACCTTTAAGTCACTAGGATGATAGTAGCTTTTAACAATTTAATTTTAATATAAATATACTCTAAGAAAGAAATAAGGAGGGAAGGAAATAGAAAAATATTTCCAAGCTTACCATCTTAATTTTCCCAGCCCACAAGTGTCTTCCACCCAAGCCACAAATGCCAAATTGCAGAAAGACTTCCAGCCAAAGACCTCCAGAGAAGAACCCCATCTCCTCTCCGGTCTAATTTTTTATAGTCCTCTTTCTCCACATCACTTCCTTTCGCTGTTCTCTGGCCTATCACATCTCAGGAACCAATCAAAGTCTTTCTGAACCAGACCCATAACCCTTAGTTCCAGGTCATGTTCGTAGGTCTCTTAACCTGTGACCTCTTTTTGGAATGTTCCAGCCACACAGATTGGCTCAGATGAGCAGAAAGTTCACAATCCTAGGAGGAAGAGGTTCCATTTACACAATATATTCCCTGTATTATTTTGGTACAAAAATTTGCTAATATTTTGTATAGCATATGGTAAAAATTTTTAATGAAACATTGGAGAAACTGTATATTTTGAAATTATTTTGAATGGAATTTGTTCATCTTTTCCTGCTGGAGGTTAGTGTGGAGTTTCATTTTTTTTTTAAAGTTTGTGCTACTTTTCCTGCAGATTAGGTGGGTCTATGGTGAAAAGTGAATTTATTTTAAGAAATCCAAAAACATGCAAAAGGAAAAAAAACATTCAAATTTTGGAATTAAACTCAATCATAAATTCATTCAACTCATTACAGTTAATACTTACATATTTGAATGAAAATCTCTACCTTTCCCCATGGCTGAGAACTTAAAGTCATAAAGTGACCACACATTTATTTTAATGTGTCTTGCAAGTATAAAACTGATCAGTAGACAAGGATAAAAAATGTTATGAAAGGGTTATTCAATACAAGTCAGAATATAATAGGGACAAATTTTCCAGTGGGAAATTAGGAGATCTGGGGACTTCATGAAGTTAAAAGGGGAGGTTCTTCCCTGAATTCTGAGTAGAGGGTGATGATTTTGTTTGTTTTGCTTTGTTTCTCTTCCCTCTACTATTTTAGGAATTTAATTTTTACTCTTTTGAAGGGAATGGAATAAATGTAGTTTCAGTGTTCATTGTTTAGTAAGAATATTTCCTTATTCTTATATTTATTTTTGATGATTATCATGATTTGATAAAGAACATAGGAAATAATTTTGAAAACAAGAAAAATAAATGGCATTAAACAAAAAGAGGTAGCTCATTGTTCATGAAAAAAAAATAATGAATATCATCCTCATTCTTTCTGTGACATTCATCAGACTATGAAGATGTATAAAAGATTCTCTGCCTCCCACAAAATGCTTAAAAATACTATCAAATCTTGCCATCTTTAAAGTGAGGAACACCATAGAAATTTTGAGCAAACAAAAACCATATAAAATATCTTCTTTTTGTTCACTTAGGTTCAGCAAGCATATAAGGTCCATAAAGCCATAAATGAGAAAAGAGAAGATAAGGTACTGCAGTGCCAGGTAAACAAATGAGGTAAAGTGGAAGACAGAAGCACACTGCTGTGGTGCAAAGATTAAAAACGGACTCCTGAAAATAGGTGCTGGGCTTGGCTCTCCTTAGCTGTCAACATTTCAACATTTTAGAGCATTATTTTTAGTTAAAAAAACACTCAATACAAATCTCAGTGAATGACAAAAGCCACTCTCTTCCTACAGATCCATAATTCTAGACTAGCAGGGTGGAAAATAACAGCCTCCCCATACCAAGCCTTCACTTGTCAGCATCCACTAATCTGCAAAAGCTGCTAAAAGTGACTGTTCCTTCAGTACGTTGCAATAAAGAGCTTGGGGCAAGTAGGAAACTATTGCCATGAATTCTTTGCTTTATGTAAGCTTTTCAGGTACTTGGAGATATCTCCTCTCCTCCATTTCTTTTCCTATTTTTGAAGACCTATACTCAAATCCAGGCTCTCATCCATATGGGCGCTAGACAAGTAACTGATTTCTGTGTTGCTCTAGGCAACCTACAGTATTAGAATTTCCTCACCCTACTGACAAAAATAACAGGACCATTATGTATCCTGATGCTTTTAATTAGTGGCAGCTACATTGCCCAATGGTTAGAACACTAGACTTGGAATCAAAAGGACTCATCTTCAGGATTTTGAATCGGGTTTCCTGGGCAAATGGGCAAAACCCTGTTTGCTTCAGTTTCTTCAACTCTAAAATGAGATGAAAAAGAAAATGGCAAGCCACTCCAATATTTCTACCAAGAAAACTCCAAATTATGTAACAAAAAGAGTAAGAATGGACACTACCAGCACCAAATATTTTTAAATACAGTAAGACAAAAATCTTTAGAATTTTATTGTGATACTGATCCCTTTTCTGTTTTTATTTTCCTTGTGACAAAGGAAGCTTAATGTTAATTTTGCAGCGAATGAAGCTGCAAATACTACACTTATGTGGAAAAAATTTTTTTCTTCTTGAGGTCCAGGAATATCTTTTTATTTTTTAACTATTGTTTTATTGTTGACTTTCACCTCTACATCTCACTTATTTCTTATAATGTCACACAGCCCTCTCCCCTATTCCATCCACCTACCCATTGATCCTTCCCATATACTGAAGAACAGTTAAGGAAAACCAACTGATACAGAGATCATATTAGATAGCATATTTAAAGTTACAAACCAAAAAAATTCTAACCTCTCCAACAAAAAGAGGGATGACATGTTTTCACTTGGGCCCAAATTAGCCAATACTTTAATGTGTTTGGCTTGGTATACATATCCATTTTTTCCTTCAGATTTTGGCAGTCACCATAGGTATTATTTTCCTGTTTCTGTTTCCTTCTTTCTGCTTCATCAATCCATACATATCTTGTCATTTTCTGAATATTTTTTTTTATTTCCCAAGATGTAAAGTGCATTACAGTCATGAACCTTAATTTATTCTGACATTACCTAACCAGTGGGCTCTCGCTTACTTTATAGTTCTTGCTACAAAAAAATTGCTTTTTATGAAAATTGTGATATATATGGGAACTTTCTGTCTTCGATTTCTTTTATGTATTCACCTAGTCATGTGATCTCTGAGTAGGAAAGTATGGAAATATGATGATTTTTTTCCTTTGTCACCCCAAATCACAGCCCAGAGTAGATGGACCAATGCAAAACTTTACTAAGTGTATATTGTATTATTATTTCTATTTTGTCACATCCACTAGATGGATGACTTTTTTTGTCTTTTACCAACTTTAATACTTTCTGAATGTGAGCCATTATTCAGACTTCTTTTGATTTTCACTTATCTTATTACTAATGATTTGTAGCACTCTTTAACATAATTGCTAATTGTCTTTTGTAAATTGCTAATTTATGTCTTTATGTATATGATGGGAAATGACTTATGTTATACTTTGTTTTCAGTTCCCTTTGTATCTTAACATTAGTTTTTAATCAGAAATAGATCTGACAGTATACTAATCTATGTTCACCTAATTTATTTAAAATTTTACTCTTTATATAAATATTTTTAAACCCTTATCTTCTGTCTTGGAGTCATTATTCCCAGCAGTTTTTGTCAAATAGTGTCAAATAGCTCTTGTCCCAAAAGCTGGGGGCTTTGGGTTTATTGGACACTAGCTTACTGAGGTCATTTACCTCTAGTCTATTCCACTGATCCTCCCTTCTGTCTCTTAGCCTGTACCGTATTCTTTTGATGCCCGCTGCTTTATAGTACAGTTTAAGATCTGGTACTGCTAGGCACCCATTTTTCATATTTTTTTTCATTATTTCCCTTGATATTCTTGATCTTTTCTTCTTCCGGATGAACTTTATTATAATTTTTTCTAATTCTTTAAAAAAACTTTTTGCTAGTTTGATAAGCATGGCACTGAATAAAGAGATTCATTTGGGTAGGATTGTCATTTTTATTATATTAGCTTGTCCTACCCAGGAGCCGTTTATGTTTTTCCAATTGTTTAGATCTAGTTTTAACTCTTTGAAAAGTGTTTTGTTGTTGTGTTCATATAATTTCTGTGTTTGTTTTCACACTAGATTTTTAATCAACCTCTAGAGAGATAGATGCCATGACTGAAACAGATTACCAAGATGTCTGCTAGCCAGAATTCTGCGGGAGTATAAAGTGCATATGGCTTAAAGTCAGAGAGTTTGGGTTTGAAATTTTGTTACTCTGTGTCTATGAATAAATCATTTAACTTCTCTTTAAGTTCAGTTTCTTCATCTGAAAGTGGGGATAATATAGTATCTATGTGAGTATCAAATGAGATAATCTGTTAAAAATGTTTTGGAAATCTTGATACACCACAAAATCCTTCCTTCCTTCCTTCCTTCCTTCCTTCCTTCCTTCCTTCCTTCCTTCCTTCCTTCCTTCCTTCCTTCCTTCCTTCTTTCCCTTCCTACATTTTTGTTACTCCCTCAATGTACTTCTTGAATTGGACCATAACTGGAGTTTTTCTTGAAGGTAAATAGAAACCTTGCTAATTAGGATTTCTCTTCCTGTGACATCAAGGACATGAAACTCATTAAGTAAATCCCAGTAAAATTCTACATTTCCTTGTAAGTCATCTGGCCCTTTTCTACATGGATCTGGAAGCATATTTTGTGGTCCAGTTTCTACTCCATGGAAGAACAAGAAGAGTGACTAATATCATAGTGCTGGAGAACCTGGTCAAATGGATACCTTTCTATTAGATCACTGAACTCCTTCCTGTTGGTCCTAAAGCTCACTCTATGCTTGGCTAGGACACTGTCTATCCATTCCTGTCCAGAACCATTGGTATTTTTGGCTTGTAGAAAATACATCTCAATTTGGGCTAATATCTTTTTATGTCCCCCTACTCATGCTATATATCACAAGAGTCCATAGTTAAAAGGTTTCCCTTGGGAGAGATAAAAATAAAGTGTTTTTGTCAGAATTGCCTGGTGGAAATCTCTAAGTGCCTCAAAAGTAGCTCTAATGGACTGAGAAAATCCATAAATTTCTATTCAATTTTAAAATTATTTTCCTGAGGATTACAAATTGCCAATGTTTTGCTTCAAGAAAAAAAAAAGAATAAAAAAAGAAAGAAAAGATAAAATGAATGAAACCAGAAATGTTTTCTTTTCATGCCTAGGAAGATATTAGAACTAGCCAAATTAATGCAATAGCCTCTCTCTTCATCCCACTAACTCCAGTCTCTCCTTTCACCAATCCATCACTCCCACAGATGACCAAGTGATATTTCCATAGCATAGCTCTGACCAGTCACTATTCCAATTGTTCTAGGTCTAGCTCACTATTATCATTAAAATAAAATATAAACTACTTTGTTTAAATTAAAAAGCCTTACACAATCTGGAAATTCTACCTTTCCTGGCTTTTAGATCATTACTTCTTCTCCACATCGTCTTAGAGACCAAATAAATTGGTCTTCTCACTGTCTCACAAATG